>NC_045988.1:20066422-20263922 GCF_010909765.2 Amblyraja radiata
TACGTAGGTAGGTGTGAAAGTAAATTGTGAGCAGTGGCACAAAATCTGCAAAGGGGATGCGAGATGGGACCCAGAGTATACTGAGGGGAAACATGAGACCATTGACTTTGATAAGAAGAACAGAAATGGTATGAGACTATTAAATGTTAGCATTTCAAGATATCTCATGAAAAATAGTAGGACATTAATAATGAATTAAGAAGGTGAATCAAATGATGGCCTTGACTGCAAAAGTGATGGAATACAAAAGTAAGGATGTCCTGGTACAAGTTTGATGGAACCAGGACTTGACCATTGTTTATTGTTTCTTTTTTTTTTTAATTTGAGGAAGAATATGTGGCTTTCAGGCATTGCAGATGACATTCTCCCCCATTCTAATGTCCTCACAGAAAATCTGGCTAGCTCTCTATTGGGCTGGGAGGCTATGCCAATATTCTGCAAAATTTGCAAGACCGAGAGATGATCTAATCGAAACAGTAAAGATTCTGAGGTAGTTTGACAGATTAGATACTGTGAAGATGTTTTCCCTGGTAACAGAGTTTAGAATTAGTGAGCTTACTCAGCAGATGTGGGAAGTAAGGCTGAGGTAATGAAGAACTTCGCTCAGTGTATGCTTTTGCTGCAGGAGGAATTAAGGGTCATGGGGTTGGGAGAGAAAAAAAGAGTTGAGGCCAACTATTAGATCAGCTGGGATCTTATCGAAGAAGGATTAAAGTAGCAACTAGCCAATTGCTCATATTTATTATACAATCATTTATAAGTATGCATTAAAGGGTTTTGGGCTTGCTACAGGAAAAATATCATTAAATTGGAAATATTGGAAAGAAAATTTACAAGAATATCGCCTGGAATTGAGAGTCTGAGTTACCAAGAGAGGGTGGGTAAGTTAGGACATTATTCCTTTGAGCTTTGGGGACTGAAGGGTGACTTTATAGGGGTGTATAACATCACGAGGGGCAGAGATAAGGTGAACTTGACCAAGGGGGACCCACTTTTGCGACCTTTACAGGCAACTGCCGGCACCCGTGATAGGTCGCCGAAATTTTCAACATGTTGAAAATTCAGCGGCGACCAGAAAGATGGATGCTACGACTCTTTGGAGGCCTCTCACGACCATAGGAGACCGTGGTCGTGAGAGGTCTCCTATAGTCGTGAGAGGTCTCCAAAGAGTCGTAGCGCCTTTGTGGTCGCCGCTGAATTTTCAACATGTTGAAAATTTTGGCGACCTATCAAGGTGCCAGCGGTCACCTGTAAAGATCGCGTAAGTGGGACGGGCCCTTTAGACACAAAAAACTGGAGTAACTCAGCGGGTCAGACAGCATCAATGGAGAAAAAGGAATGGGTGACGTTTGGAAATAGAAACATCACCTATTCCTTTTCTCCAGAGATGCTGTCTGACCCACCAAATTACACAAGCTTTTTGTGTCCATATCTTTGAATATTCACTCACTTCTCTGGTACAAGGATGGTTATAGCCCAGCAAGTGAGGTTGCTAATCAGTCTGTGAATCCTTTCACTATGTTGAAATCTTCTGTAAGAAAACATGTATGAAAAATAAAGCTCACATATTTGTGTTTGAGTCAGAATGGTTGGGAATGTATATTGTACAGGGGGTAACGGGGAGGGGAAGCAACACAAAGGGCCTTCCATCCCATTGTTACACCACTCATCTCTGCTCCAGATACAGGATGCTGTTTTATAGTTAGTGGAGAGAGGGCGCTGTGGAGCTAGCTTGACCATCGATGCCAGTGATCACAAAGCAGGTGTACGCAGGTTTGCTGAAGGGGTGCAGAAAGCCATCTATGTAACGCCAGCTCCATTGAAGAGTGACAGTCACTTTGTAACTTGGGTTGCTGCCGCCTCCGCACCATCATAATTTCCCCACTCCTGCATCTAATTGCTTGATGTACATGGTTCCTGTGTATTGGCACTGGTTTATTATCGTTGTGTGTGCGAAGATCTTTCTTTGTGTGCTATCTAGTCAAATCAAACTGTACGCAAGTACAATCAAGCCATTCACAACTACGACAGGTAGTGCAAAGAGAGAAATAAACGTTGTGTTACAGCTACAGAGAAACGTGTTATCTGTGTATTGATATTATTGTATTATTGTTATGTGTGAAAATCTTTGTTTTGCATGTCATCTATCTATCCAAATGCCTTTTAAACGGTAATTGTATCTGCCTCTCACCTCCTCTGGCAGCCCATTCCATGCAGCCACCGTGTGAAAAACCTGCCCCCCAAATCTCCTTTAAACTTCTCCCCTCTCACCTTCAACCTATGCCATTTCATTCTAGTTTTAGACTGGATGTAATATAAACTAAACCGAGCAGTTGAGAAAGTATTTTGTCATCCATTCAGTGGGGTGAAGGTGATTTGTGACAGGTACTGACAGATTTCCTCGCCTATCTATGTAAGGATTTGTCCTGTTTACGTGATGTCAACAAATGCCGGAATGTTGTTGCCAGGAGTTTGCGGAATTTCTGCAGGGACATTAGTCACGACAGGGTTTGTTCCATGTGCACTGTGGATGCGAGCAAAGATCATTTATCAGCATTCCAACAACACTCAAGGAGGTCAAAACCATCCAGGACAAAGCCTTGCCCTTTATTAGCTCCCCATCCATCATCCAAAACATTCTTTCAATGCATCATTGTCACGGTGCAGCTGAAGTGTGTAACATCTACAAAGTCCACGGTTGCTTCTTGCTCGGGCTTCTCTGACGGCACTTCCCAAACCTACACCTCAACTGAGGGCGGCACAGTGGCGCCATGGTAGAGTTATGCCCCTGTCCCACTTAGGAAACCTGAACGGAAACCTCTGGAGACTTTGCGCCCCACCCAAGGTTTCCGGGCGGTTCCCGGAGGTTGCAGGTGGTTGCCGGTGGTTGTAGGTAGTGGAAGCAGGTAGGGAGACTGACAAAAGCCTCCGGCAACCGCACGGAAACCTTGTGTGGGGCGCAAAGTCTCCAGAGGTTTCTGTTCAGGTTTCCTAAGTGGGACAGGGGCGTTATAGCGCCAGAGACCTGGGTTCGAACCTGACCACTGGGGCTGTCTGTACGGAGTTTGCCCATTCTCCTGTGGGGTTTTTTTACAGGTGCTCCATCACATTCCAAAGACGTGTAGGTTTGTAGGTTAATTGGTTTCTGTAAAGATTGTCCCCAGCATGTAGGATAGAACTGGTGTACGGGTTGGTGTGCATCTGGTGGGCCAAAGGGTCTGTTTCTAAGTGGTGGTATTTAAACTAAAGAATTAAACTATACTAAACTGAGGTTTGACCACTAACAAGAACAAGGGCAGCAGATGCTGAGGTTCCTCTTCACAACATCATCCTCACCTGGAAATATATTTATGCTCATTCACCAGTATTACTGTCTACTTCCTGGAACACCCCACCCAAACCCACCTATTGTGGGGGGCACCTTCACCAGCAGACAATAGAGGTTCAAGAGAGTCATAGTCATAGAGGGATATAGTGTGGAAACAGGCCCTTTGGCCCCAATTGCCCACACCGGCCAACATATACCAGTTACATCCCACCTGCCCACGTTTGGTCCATATCCCTCCAAACCTGTCCTATCCATGTAGATGACCCAGTCAATATTGATGCATCAACTGGTACTTGCATTGGAAAGTTTTTCAGGGATATAGGCAAGGCACAGGCAGCTTGGATGAGACATCTTGAGTCAAAGGGCCTATTTCTGTGCAGTATGACCCAATAATTAAACATTGCTGAACAGATTATCAAGCCTTTATTCCGCTAGGTTTTGGTAGCTTGCTCTGTACATTCAGCAGTTTTCAGGTTTGCTGCTCTTGAATTTACAACCCCTCGCTACACCACCAACTCAGCAATGCTCACGCCAGCTGCTTGCTTGTGGGGAAGATCAGTAGAGAGGCCGATATCATCAAACATATTAATCATTCTTTTGCCGGCTGCATTTATTCCATAAGCTTCTCGATGGCACAGCTGGTAGAGCTGCTGCCTCGCAACCCCAGCAACCCCAGTTCAATCCTGCCCTCAGGTGCTGTCTGTGTGGAGTTTGCACGTTTTCCCTGTGACTACATGGGTTTCCTCCAGGTGTTTTCTCTTTCACATCCCAAAGATGTATGTTTTGCTAGGTTACTTTAGAGCCTCTTTAGTGTGTGTGCCTCTTTAGCGGGAGGAGAATAAAACGGGATGAATGTAAACGGGGATATGACGGTCAGTGTAGTTTAGTTTAGTTTATTGTCACTCAAAAAGTACAGCAAAAAGATTTTTTTGTTGCTTGCAATTCAGTCAGCGGAAAGCCTATACATGATTACAATTAGGCCATCTGCAGTGTAAAGATTTTAAAAGAGTGGGACGATTGTAGCAAATAATTGCAGATCCACTTCTGGGACCAGCAGTGCAGCCACCTGGCTTTGATGCCATCTCGGTCATTTTCTTGGTCAGTATGAACTCGTGGGCTGATGCTCTATGACTAGCTGCAGCCAAGGAACAGCTCAGCATGTGGTGACGTGGCACCCCTGGTTTTGTAAGCGGGTTGCAGAAACTCAGATAAGACACCAATTGAAGCATTCTTCATGCAGCTGAAGGTACGGTGAGCCGATCACTTTAGCTGAAGCTGGCACAGACGCATTAAGAAAAGCACTCATCATTGGCCCCGTGTAAACAAGTCACTTGTAATCGCAATGCCTGTCACTGTGTCGAAGGCATTGCAGCTGACGTTTGGAGTTTGTGCTTCCTGAGGCTAGCTTGCAGTGTGAACGAAATGCTTCTTAACATGCTAAAGATATTACATTTGAAAGCCATGCCTGCTGGCTTATCAAGTTTATATCCTTTTAAGAAGAGGCATGATATGTGGCTCAGCAAGATGTCAGCTCCGCAGGAGGGAATTTGTCAGTCGAGCGGTGGGGTTTGATGTTTTTCTAGCTTGGTGCATTAAAATGGAAAGGAGGGAAACATTGTCCACCTATGCACCTCCTCCCACTACCTGACACATATTCCCCCTTTGCTCTTAAAGGTGGCACCTTCACTGTCTACACTGGATTGGATTTTTTTCCCCCAAGAAGTAAACTTTATTCAGAATAAGAATACAAACTAAACAAAAACTGTTGCAAAAACTCTTCATACATTCTCGGTGTCTGTACGTTCATTTGTGTCAGGCTCATTGGTGCTCACAACTATCTTTGGGCATAACACCCTTGCCAGTCATGTGTTCCCCTTCTTTTGTTTGAGGGTTGTCCCCACCGGGCTGTGCCCCTCAATTTCCCACAGTGGAAGGATCCCTCGACTGTGGTCCCCCCTGCAAAGCCTTGCCATTGGCTGCACCGAGCTTCAGTGCGTCCCTCACAGCACGTACTCCTGCAGTCTGGACTTGGGCAGTCGGCAACACTCCCTGAAGTGCAGCGACAAAGCCAAGTGTTCATACGCCGCCGCTGTTTAGGATTGATCTTCTATCAGGTGATAGACAAACGCAGACAAAGCTCAGAGCCTTGCTGACACGTAATAAATAGGGATGAGTGGAAGTCTCGGCTCTTGCACCCGCAATTGGCGAGGTATGGAATTATTCCAGGGATGTCATTATGTGATCCAGACCCACATGTATTTTGAATACCACACTGTCGGAGATGCATTCCTTCAGAAAGGCAGTTCCAAGAAAGTATTGAGGATCACGCAACGGGAATTTGAAGACAAGCAAGGAACTCCCGCCTTGGGCTCTACTTCATAAGTCTCTCTCAACCCGCACCAAGCAAACAGATAATCTGATTACTATAAAACGTCTACTAGAGTACGGGAGGGGGGGGGGGGGGGCTTATTGTCTAAAACTTGGTCATGTCATTTCCTGGAATGTACCCTATGCCTAAGAACGTTCTTCTTTGGCTGCAAACTGTTTTGGGATATTTAGTCGAGTTTAGTTTAGAGATACAGCACAGAAACAGGCCCTTCAGCCCATCGAGTCCGTGCCGACCAGCGATCCCCGCACGTTAACATTATCCTGCACACACTATGGACAATTTACAATTTTACAAAGCCAATTAACCTACAAACCTGTATGTCTTTGGAGTGTGGAAGGAAACCAGAGCTCCTGGGGAAAACCCACACAGGTCACGGGGAGAACCTACAAACTCCGTAAAGACAAACACCCGTAGTCAGGGTCGAACCCGGGTCTATGGCGCTGTAAGGCAGCAACTCTATCATTGTGCCACCATGCCACCTTGTGTCTTGTGGTTGTGAATATCTCCATAAGAATGTAAGAATTTCTTGCAATATATCATTAGTTACTCCTATTAAAATGCCAACTGGTTACAGGCAGGTTTGAATCCTTAAATTATCCATATTGTTTTTTGTTCTGTTGAGATTTGGAGTAAATTAAAATCTCATCACAGAAATATTTTCCAAAATGACAAACACCACTTTAAATAATTCTGACCGATATTTCAGACTAAAGGTCCACAACATGAAACAAAAACTTGAATTTTTCGCCCTGCAGATACTTCCTGACCTATCGATTGAATATTTACAATATTTTCTGCTTTTTATTCAGATTTCCAGAGTATGCTTGCTCTTCGAATATCTTGCTCTTCGAAAACCTTTCAGTAATATTGTGGGACAGGCAGTATCTCTGGAGAGAAGGAATGGGTGACGTTTCTGGTCGAGACCCGTGTCCCGAAACGTCGCCCATTCCTTCTCTCCAGAGATGCTGCCAGTTACTCCAGTATTTTGTGTCTATCTTCGGTGTAAACCAGCATTGCAGTTTCTGCCTACAAGCTATTATTGCAGGAGATCGGAGTTGCAGTTACGTTTCATTAGTTAAGTCAACATGCCACGGATAAACCAAATTACTGTCCCATCAAAACATGGCATTAAGACTTTTCATTTGACACCTTGTTGCCTATAGATTCTTGTGTCTAGTGTGACAGTCCACAAGCAGAAACCTTGATTCACTGTTGAATGTGGACCAGATTATCGCCAGAAGAAATCACAACTGGAAATAAATGATTCTCTTAGAGGGTATTCGGTCAAACAAAATCAGATAATAATAACATACATGCTCTGTATTTTGTGTCTTATCACATCGAAATGCCTGAAAGTATTTCACACAATAAATTATTTTTGTCACTCTGTCAAGGGGAGAAGAAACTGCCAAGCACATTTGTTTCTGTTAAAATGTTGGTGGGTATCATAGAGGGACAGATTAACAGGGGTCGGGTCAGTGCAGAACAACTGTGTTTGACGTCTAGTGGATTAGAAATATCTGCGTGGGATTTGATTTTCAGGCCCCCCACTATGTTAACTCTCAGTTTAATTAGCTGGGGTCACTGTTCAGCCTCTGTAGTTCAACAGTTGCTTTACCTTCAATAGAGTGCTTGGGAAGAGAGAGAGAGAGAGAGCGCTGCTGTTGTGGCTGACTCTGGATTCTTCATTGACTCCGGCCTGGAATGAATTTTCAAGTGTAAAAAGCAATGCTAATCTTGCGTGGAGCAAACTGCTTTCCCCGCAGTTCAACTCACTAATGATTCAGTCGGCCAAATACAGGAAGTTACACTCCCTGAGCATGGGAAAATGTTCGGAGGGAAACATAATCCAAACATGTATCAGCAACCTATGTAAAGGAAAAATCTGAGATGTTACAACATCGGTCATGGCCTTTAGGTATAGTCATAGAGTCATGCATCATGGAAACAAGCCCTTCGGTCCAACTTGCCCATGCCGACCAAGAATCCGCATCTACACTAGTCTTGAAGACTTTGGCCGGCATGGTGACACAGCGGTAGAGTTGCTGCCTTGCCATGCCAGAAACCCGGGTTCGATCCTGACTACGGGTGCTGTCTGTACATTTTTGTTTGTACATTCTCCCCTTGACCTGCGAGGATTTTTCTCCGAGATCTTTGCTTTCCTCCCTCACTCCAAAGTGCAGGTTTGTAGGTTAATTGCCTTGGTATAAAAATGTAAATTGTCCCTAGTGTGTGTGTGTATGATAGTGTTAATGTGCAGGGATCACTGGTCAGCATGGACTCAGTGGGCTGAAGGGCCTGTTTCCGTGCTGTATCACTAAACTAAACTAATAGTGTGAATGGAATAAAAATGTGGAACATATGGGTTCTTAATGCAATATAGCATGAAGATTCAATAGTCTCACAGAACGTGACATGATTCTGTGATATAATGTTATAGCATGTGATCTGCATTTGGATGTAACAGTGTCACAGAATGTTATACAGTGCTGTTACACAACCTTGTCGCAGTGCACAACACAGTGTTTGGTCATATTACAATGTCATATAACACATTTCCATTTGAAGAAAAAGTTCCTGTCAGCCTTTGTGTTTTTTTTTAAAGAAATCCATCTTCTTACATCTTGCATTATGGCTTAGATCTCATGACAATAATCCCCAAATAGTCATGTATGGTTCAGTGATATTTGTGAAGGATAGAGTGGATGCGGAGAGAATGTTTCCATTAGTGGCAGAGTCTAAGACCAGAGGCCATAACCTCAGAATAAAAGGATGTACCTTTATAAAGGAGACAAGGAGGATTTTCTTAAATCAGAGGGTGGTGAATCTGTGGAATTCTTTGCCACAGACGGCTGTGGAAGCCAAGTCAACGTATATTTTTAAGGTGGAGATTGACGGATTCTTGATAAGTAGGGGTGTCGGGGTTGTGGGGAGAAGGCAGGAGAATGGGGTTGAGTGGGAAAGATAGAACAGCCACGATTGAATGACAGTTGACGATGAGCTGAATGGCCTAATGCTGCTCCTTTAACTTATGACCATGTATACTATTGGCCAGGGCACCCTGCCATTCCATTGAGCACATGAGGACATTTATATCCCCAAGACAAAGGCCAATAATCTCATCTGCAAGGCAGCCTGCGTCCTCATATCAGCACTGAAATGTCAGCCTGAACATGCATTCACGATAGTGGAGTGGTGTGTAAACCCAACAAACTTCTGAATCTGAGGTAAGAATTCTTCCACCAAGCCATTGTTGACACAATGATATAAATTTCAAGGTGATGCTTATTTTAAGAGACGTTGAACTGCGTTGCATTCATAAATTGAGTGTCTTCCATCAACTGAATGACATCTTAGAGCAGAGGGAATTCCATTATACCGCAGTGGTACAGATTGGTTTAGTATAGTTTAGAGATACAGTGGGGGAAAAGGCCCTTCGGCCCACCGAGTCCATGCCCACCTTCGCTCACCCTTTCACACTAGCTCCATGTTATTCCACCTTTGCATACACTCTCTACACATCAGGGGCAATTTTACAGAAACCCATTAACCTACAAACCCACACGCCTTTGGGATGTTGGAGGAAACCGGAGCACCCAGAGGAAACCCACAGGGAGAACGTGCAAACTCCACACAGCCTGCACCCGAGATCAGGATCATACCCGGGTCTCAGGCGCTATGAGACAGCAGCTCTACCAGCTGAGCTACTGTGCCGCCCTTTACCTAAGAGTGAGTGTGCAACTCTGAAAAAGGGTCCCGATCCGAAACGTCACCCATCCTTATTCTCCAGAGATGTCGCCTGACCCGCTGAATTATTCCAGCACTTTGTGGCTATGTAAGACTCTGTAATGCACATTCCCTCAGTACACCAGGTGGCACTTGTTGGGATCTATGCACCATGAGCCCTGGTGGATTTTCTTGCTGTTCTTGGCCAAAGTGCCCACATCTTTTGGCTTTTACTAGACATTTTATAATAATAATAATAATAAATTTTATTTATGGGCGCCTTTCAAGAGTCTCAAGGACACCTTACAAAAATTTAGCAGGTAGAGGAAAAACATGTAACGGGAATGAAATAAATAGTAGAGACATAACTAGTACACAAAGTAAAGACAGAATTCAATTCAAAACACAATATGAGGCAATTAATGCACAGATGAAAAGGGAGGGGGACATGGGGCTAAGGATAGGCAGAGGTGAAGAGATGGGTCTTGATGCGGGACTGGAAGATAGTGAGGGACACGGAATTGTGGATCAGTTGGGGGAGGGAGTTCCAGAGCATGGGAGCTGCCCTGGAGAAGGCTCTGTATCCAAAACTGCGGAGGTTGGACTTTTGGATGGAGAGGAGACCGGCTGATGTGGATCTGATGGACCGTGAGGGTTGGTAGGGGGAGAGGAGGTCAGTGAGATATGGGGGGGCCAGATGGTGGAGGGCTTTGTAGGTGAGGATCAGGATTTTGTAGGTGATCCGGTGGGAGATGGGAAGCCAGTGAAGTTGTTTGAGGACTGGAGTGATGTGATGCCAGGATTTGGTGTGGGTGATGAGTCGGGCGGCTGCGTTCTGGACCAGTTGGAGTCGGTTGATGTAGGTGGAGCTGATGCCAAGGAGAAGTGAGTTCAATAGTCCAGTCGGGAGGAGATGAATGCATGGATGAGTCTTTCAGCAGCGGGAGGTGTGAGAGAGGGTCTGAGTTTGGCGATGTTGCGGAGGTGAAAGAAGGTGGTTTTAATGACATGGCGGATGTGAGGCTCGAGGGAGAGGGTGGAATCAAAGATCACGCCCAGGTTGCGGGCCTGGAGAGATGGGGAGAGTGGTGCCGTCGATGGTGAGAGTGTGGTTATTGATTTTGCTGAGTGTGGCTTTGGAGCCTATGAGGAGGAAATCTGTCTTATCGCTGTTGATTTTGAGGAAGTTATGTTGCATCCAGGTTTTTATAGCTGACAAACAGGAGTTGATATGGGAGAGGGGGGGTTGTGGGGGGATTTGGTGCCGAGGTAGATCTGGGTGTCATTGGTGTAACAGTGGAAGTCCAGGTTGAAGTGGCGGAGTATCTGACCAAGGGGGAGGATGTAGATAATGAAGAGGAGGGGGCCCAGTACGGAGCCTTGGGGAACGCCTTGAGTGACTGTAGCAGAGGTATGGTTGTGGAGAGAGATGAAGTGGGATCTGTTGGAAAGGTAGGAACGGAGCCAGCTGAGTGCAGAGCCTTCAATGTCGAGGTCTTTGAGTCTGGTGAGCAGGATGTTATGGTTCACTGTATCGAAGGCTGCGCTCAGGTCGAGGAGGATGAGGATGTTGAGGGAACCAATGTCAGCAGAGGTGAGGAGGTCGTTGATGCCCCACAGCATTGAGTAAGGACTTGAATGTGGGAGCCTTGAACCACATATACACCATTGGACACCAGAAATGAGAAGTGCCAGTTAGTGATCCATGGAATGACCAATGGGAATTGTTACCCACAGTAACAGAGCAGTGGAAAATGGACAGAACACCACATGAAAATTTTATGAGAGGCCAATTGTAATCCTGGGAAAGGATGCGGGGCAGACAGGATACTTATTCCTAATAACAATGGTCTCGACTGACAACGTTCAATGCACAGTGAAGTGTCAGAATTCTGACTACCTTTTTCCTGTTAGAAACAAGAGGCTTTTGTGTCATTGCCATAGTGTTTTCCCAATAGCTACATCAGTGACTGACCTAAAAAGTGCAGGTTCTATTCTATTCTGACAGATTTAATTTGATAGAATGACACCATTGTAGCAGTTACTCGCATGCTGGCCTTCTGAACAACAAATTGTGAGGGTGGCGTAGCTGGTAGAGCCGCTGCTTCACCGCAGGCCCGGGTTTGATCCTCGGGCGCTGTTTGTGTGAAGTTTGCACGTTCTCCCTGTGATCACGTGGGTTTCCTCCGAGTGCTCCGGTATCCTTCCACATCCCAAAGACGTATCATTTTGGAGGTTAATTGGCCTCAATGAAATTGCCCCTTATGTTTCGGCAGTGGGACAACATCGAACGAGTTTTGATGGATGATCGAAGGTTAGCGTGGGCTTGGTGGGGCTGAGGGTCCTCTTTCAATGCTGTATCGCTAAATTAAACTATCAATTAATGTGCCAGGCCCACTCCTTCTCCACATCCCGTTATCTTATTCTCTCTCACATGTCCATCCACTCCCGTTTGATTATTTTTTCCACTTGCAAATGCTAGGTATAATTTGTTCCCTGCAATTAACCAACCAGTGCTGTCTTTGGGGTGTGGGAGGAAGCCTGAGCAGCTAAGGAGACCACAAAGGCTATACAGACAGCACCAGAGGTCAGGATTGAACTAGGTCACTGGAACTGAGAGGCAGCAAGACGACTGAAGAAGGGTCCCAACACCAAATGTTGCCTGTCCATTCTCTTCACAAAAATACTCTGGTACTATGCTCAAAACTTCAGCATCTGCAGTTCCTTGTGTCACCATCATGCCATCCTGATATCAGTGGTAAGATGAATTCCACGTCATGGCAAGGTACACCTCTTGGATTCCACTTATTCTGTTGTGAAGATTTGAAAAGATTTATTCCGCAGAATTCTTTCCCATCCTCTCATTATTAAGACCCGACTTCACAACAGCATTGGGCACTCTTCTCTTGGCTTGACCATTTGTGATACTGCTAGTATCTGTGAAGTCTAATTGATACCTTTTCTATATTAGTTACAGTATAAATGCAATATGTTGTTGTAATTTCTGCACTGTGTTTTAATTGACTGCACCCCCATCCACACTGTCCACGGTGAGAAGAGCCGATTAATGCAGTTAAACATAGAAACATAGAAAATAGGTGTAGGAGGAGGCCATACGGCCCTTCGAGTCAGCACCGCCATTCATTATGATCATGGCTGATCGTCCCCAATCGATAACCCGTGCCTGCCTTCTCCCCATAGCCCCTGATTCCACTCGCCCCTAGAGCTCTATCTAACTCTCTCTTAAATCCATCCAGTGTTTTGACCTCCACTGCCCTCTGTGGCAGGGAATTCCACAAATTCACCACTCTCTGGGTGAAAAAGTTTTTTCTCACCTCAGTCTTAAATGGCCTCCCCTTTATTCGAAGACTGTGGCCCCTGGTTCTGGACTCGCCCAACATTGGGAACGTTAAAGAAAGATAAAATACCACAAAACTGCCTCTCCTCCCACCCTCCTGTTCCCACCTTGTTGCAACCCACTCACCACTTTAGTTTAGTTTATATTGTCCTGTGCACCGAGGTACAGTGAAAAGCTTTTGTTTGCGAGCTATCCAGTCAAATAAAAGACTATACATGAATACAGTCAAGCCACGGGATAAAGGATAAATAAAGATTTAAAAGAGTCGAACAATTATAATGGATGATAGCACGTCCTCTTCTGGGACTGCCGCTCAGAATTGCTACCCTCCGTCGCCATCTTGGGCTTGTCTTTCCATTGGTACAGGTAAATCTAGTATAATCATCATATCAGATTGTATTCCAAAGCAAAGGAGCCCTGCAAAAAAAAAAATCTTCATTTATCCCAATTATGAAAATCTGTAACTTCTTGTTATTAATTCACTCATCAGTAGGTACATGAGATGCAAGAAGGTGAATTTCTCTTTTTGTAATATAAACCTTGGTGGGACCTTTTCTTTCAACATTTAGAATAATATATGGACATGGTTTAGGATATGGGCAAAATGCAGGCAAATGGGACAAGCCTGATATGTCATCTTGGTCAGTATGGACAAGATGGGCCGAAGTCCTGTTTCCATGCTGCATATGTGTATGACTCTGTGATGTTCTGTGACATTGTCACATGAACAAATACTGTATTGTGCGCTGGGGTTGTATGAGTGCATTGTATTACATTCTGTGACACTGTTACATCCCAATGCAGATCACATTCTGTAACATTATTATATCACAGCACCATATCACATTCTGTGAGATTATTGAATCATACTATATTGCATTAGAAACCTTTTTTATTTTGTGTCTGTATCACATGCTGTCAGGTTCTTATATCACTGGATCATATGCCTGGCATTGTTGTCAAACAAATCAATGACCTTGGTGATGGTGAGCCACTTTCAGGAAGCACTGCAGTTCTTCTGCTGAGATATTCTCAAACAACTCTCAGGGAGGAAATTCCAGAATTTAAAACTAAAGGCGGCACGGTGGCGCAGCTGTAGAGCTGCTGCCTCACAGCGCCAGGTACCCGGATTCGATCCTGACTGTGGGTGCTATGTGTACTGAGTTTGTACATTCTCCCTGTGACCCTGTGCGTTTTCTCTGGGTGCTCCAGTTTTCTCCCATATTCCAAAGAAATGCAGGTTTATAGATTCATTGGAAATGTTCCCTAGTGTGTAGAATAGTGCTAGTGTACGGGATGATCGCTGGTCGGCACGGACTCGATGGTCCTAAGGGCCAGTTTCCGCACTGTATCTCTAAAGTAAACTAAATTAAGTACGTTATTTGCAAGTCATAATGATTCATGTCTTGGAGGGGAACATCCATATGGTGATGTTCCCATGTGCTTGCTGCCCTTCTTGTTGGAGTTTGTGGGTTTGGAAGATCCTCTGGTGACAAACTAGGCAAGTAAATGCAAGATTTCCAGCATTGTCTGGATTTGGTACAGTTCTCCAGCACATGCATTTTTTTTTGTTTCCAATTAAATGCAACATATTTTGTAGGTAGTCACGGTGCACTGGTGATGGGGGGGGGGGGGGGGGGGGAGAATCAGTGTGCAGGAATGTGGAGAGGCTGTCAATCAAATGGCCTCAATGCTTGTAACAAGAGACCCCCACATTTTGACACTCATTCCCTTCACAGTAAAGGCACTGTTTCACAATCTGTGGCATTATTCTCTATCACTGATTGTCCTATCACATTATGTGAAATCTTTGTACAACACCACAGAAACCATATTCTGTGACCTTGTTCTTTCAGTTCAGTTCAGTTTAGTTTATTGTCACGTGTACCGAGGTACAGTGTAAAGCTTCTGTTGCGTGCTAACCAGTCAGCAGAAACACAATGCATGATTACCATCATTGCACCATGCCACATTTGGTGAATTTATCATATCACCTCGCATTGTGTTATTTTCCCTGACATAATTGCACGATCGCATTGTATTTTCTGACTTTATCATGTCGCTGGGCTTTGGATAATATTCTGTGACCTTATACAACACTGCACAGTGCCAGTTCTGGGATATTGGTTTGTTGCTCTGTGGCCCTGGCATATAGTGTCACTGATGTCGTTTGTACTGTTTACAATGCTGCTTTACATTCTATGACCTTGCTGTACACATCCTCGTTGTTAATCACTAATTCCTGTGTCACATTCTGTGCGTGTTACCTCATCAATGATTATATTACTTTCGCTGATGGGTCTATCATGGTGCAGTTTCATATGTTGTATCGCGCTCAATAATAATGTTATCTCACATGATGCGGCTGTTGCTAAATCACATTTTGTGACATTGTTAGATTGCAACGGTATCACACTCTTTGACTTTCATAACAGCGTTGTGTCACATTCCATGTGATTATTATCATTGCGTTCAGTGACATTACTTTATTACAACCTGTACCTGTCATATTAGCACATTCTGTGAGATTGTTATATCTCAGCACCGTGCGACTTTCAGTGAGATTGTTGTTTTGTTTTTTTATCACAGCAGTGTCTCGTATTCTCAGGAATCCAAATATAGAGGGGTCTGACAGTATTTGGTACCAGGAAAGTCATCACTTGACTCCCTTTGACGATGCAAAATGCTGGAGTAACTCAGTGGGTCAGGCAGCATCCCTGGAGAACATGGATAGGTGACCTTTCAGGTTAGGACCCTTCAGACCGATTGTTGGTGAGGGGTGAAGACAGCTGGAAGAGAGCAGGGGCAAGACAAAGTGTGACAGGTAATAAGTGAGCACAGGTGAGGGGGGGGGGGGGGGGGGGGGGGGGGGGGGGGTCATTTTGACTCAATTCTCTTTAACAGCCTCTTCCGTGTGGCCAAGTAAATGGTCCCATAAATAGTGTGGATTCCATACATGCAGAGATATGTGAACATGATGTTCATATTTAACACCTTTCACTATACATGGCTTGTTTTGATAGCAGGTAACCAATTGATATATGGTTATATGGTACCTCTATCAATCACAAGAGACTGTGGACCATGCTTCTCATATTTGGCCACAAAGGTTCACCTGGACTTTATGTCTCCTAATATGATGACATGTAAGATGTAATCTTAACTAAAGTCCATAACACACCCAGACAGTGTAAATTGGCATCAAACAAGTTGCATAATTGCCCCAACACTTACTTTCATTATTTTCTTGCTACAGAACTGCACCTCATCTTTGATAAACTTCTGCCTGGAATTGAGACAAAAGGGAAGTTGTTCAAACTACCCTTCCTCCATTCCAGAAAACCACCCCAACTTTAGTCTTTGAGTGACCATAGGTAGACAACATATGCATACGTTCAAAGTCTAAGCTCCAGGTTATCATCACCTTATTCATTGAAGCAATTGAGTGAATGAGGCTAATGTATAGCATCCGCATAATAAAGGTCCTCTAACAACTAGGTCCCTCAGTAAAGGTCTACTCAGAGATCCTGGAAAAGGTGGACCACTTCCAAAAGATAGTGGACCACTTCCAAAAGATAATGCTATTATCAATGAAGGAAGATACCCGTGATGAAATTAGTGAAGTCTTCAGTCCACCAGCAGAAGTTGTCATGCGATGAAGATTGTGACTCTTGATGGACAAAATTCATGTGAAGAGGTCGTCAGCCCTCAGGAGGAGGTGGTTGAGGAGGACCTGGCATTGGCTTTTTCTGTGATAGACACAAGAGAGACCCTTCTATGTTCCACTAGGATAGACTTGCATCGTTGCCATCCGAGGAAGCATGCTGGGAGGTCAAGACCTCACACCCAGTTCATTACCAATGGTCTTCTGGACAGCAGTGATCCCTGGTCTTTGTGCAGAAGCTTCAGCAGCCACCTCAAATGAGTGATTTCACCAACCCTGCCTCTGTAAATCATTCAAATCTACTAACAGATGAATAAACCACAGTCAGGGTCCTATCCCAAGCTTAAGGAGGTTATTTCACTCAGTTGCTCCAATGGACAGGCTGCACATTTTGTGTGGCCGACACCAGGCTTCAAAAACACCGAGTTCCTTCGTGGCAAGTAGTAGACCAAGAAAATAATTCAAGAATGTTTAAAGTGTTCTCAAAAAAATGCAATTACCTTATGGGAATCTCTGTCCCAGGACCATCCCTTAAGAAGAAGCATTAAGGATGGCAATAATGCCCATTCATTCAGAGCCCATAGACCAGAGTAAATAGCAGAAGGAATGTAGCTACCTCCCTGTCTACCCACCTCTTCCCCAGTAAGCACCTCTTGTCCCACTTAATACAGTCTACAACTAGCACAGACAAACATATAAACTGAATGGACGCAAGTATTTCCTTAAGTGGCCACCTAAAAAGGAGAGTGCCATATTGTCTGACATAGTTATATCTGAAGAAGGGTTTCGGCCCGAAACGTCGCCTATTTCCTTCGCTCCATAGATGCTGCTGCACCCGCTGAGTTTCCCCAGCAATTTTGTGTACCTTCTATAGTTATATCACAACTGCCCTCCATCACATTCAGGGGCATTATCTTTGGTTCATAAAGGCATTTAGCCCACAGAGCTTACTCTGTTTTTCAGTGAGATCATTGCTGCTTTGTGCTCAAAGTCTATTTACTTATTTCATCCACTTATTCCTTAATACTTTGATTATCAAAAAGCTATTAATATCATACTTATAATTAATAATTTATATCACTAATCTATTTGCATAAGCTATTTCACCTCGTGTGATGCTATATTGTCACGGCATATTCCATGAATTTAATGGAATCAAAGAATCATGCAGCACTGATTTGGCCCACCTTGTCCAAACTGACCATGATGCATAACTCTGCCAATCCCTTTTGCCTGGGTCCCTCTATGCCTTTTGAACATTGTAATTGTATCTTCAAAACCTTCTCTGGCAGCTCATTTCAGATCACTTTCTACTGACTGCATAGCACACAAACGTTTTTCACTGTACCTTGCCTGATACATGTGACAATAAACTAAACTGAACTAGGTAACCACCACCTGTAAGAAAAAAGTACCACATAGATCTCCTTTGAATTTCTCCCGTCACTTTAGAAGAATCAAATACACAGGACAAGATGTTAAGAAGTCCCTTGTGCCAATAGGTGGGGAGCATTTCACGACATTCGTTGATTGTTGAGAGTGGTAGACGCTCAACATCTGTGGGGGGGGCGGGGGGGGGGGGGGGGGCAGTGGATACGTATATCTTGGCCTGGGTAACCTTCAGGACAGTTGGGCACAGGACACATCATCAGTAGTGTACCCTTGCATCACTGGGTGTTTCGGCCTTTTAACACTATACACCCTCCACAAGGGCGGCCCGCTGCAGGATGATCAGCCCTCAGCGCGTGTCCCGTGTCAAACCATCCCAAAGATTCACCCTGAAATACTTGGGGCCCAGCATGGGTCTTTCCGCTTGAGCCAAATCCACCGGCTGCTTCTTTCAGCCGCCTCTGAGAGTGATCTTATGGTCTTCCGCAGAGCCTGACCGTGGATTCCAAGCTCCTTCAGCAGTCTGATGGTAGATGACGCAACAAATCCTCTGCATCCCACTTCAACTGGATAGACTTTGGTGTTCCAGCCACGCTGCGTTGCCTCTGCGTAACGCAGCTTCTTACGCTCATAGGCCTCCTCAACAGAGTTCTCCCATGGAACTGTGAGCTCTATGATGTAAGCAGTCTTCTGTGAAGGGGACCAGAACACCAAGTCTGGCCTGAGGTTGGTGGAAGCAATTTCAGGTGGAAAAACTAGTTGTCGGCCGATGTCCGCCAGCATCCTCCAGTCGCGGGCCCTGCATAGGTTTCCTTCTTCTGATCTGGTGGAAGGATGTTTAGATGTTTTCTGTCCTTCTCGGACAAAGGTTGTTGCCCTTAGGGGGAGGGGGTTGCTTGCTCTCGGAGGCAAGGAGTTGGTCGCACACCGCCTGTTCTCAAGGGCTGATGCCAGGCTTTTTTGGTACCTGATTATGCTGCCACGTGTATCTCCCTTGCGTGAGGCTGGTCTTGCAGCCTACCATGATGTGTTTGAGGGTCGCTGGAGTTGGGCAGAGGGCACAGGTTGGATCCTCGCCGTACCACTGATGGAGGTTCTTTGGTGATGGAAGCACGTCATAAGTCGCTCTGATGATGAAGCTGATCTTGCTTGCTTCCATTTCCCATAGTTCTTTCCAGCTGATCTTCCTCCGCTCCACACCTTCCCACTGCATCCATTGCCCCTGTTTGGCAAGAGAGACCGCCTTTGCACTTCTTGCGGCCTCCTCTTGTCGCCGCACCTCCTCGACCACCAATGTCCTCCGCTCTGATGTTGTGGCCTTTCGCCAAGTTGGTTTACTTGTCGTAAGGCCAAAGCCTCCTCTTCCCTGCTGGACTTGCCCCACGATGTCTTTGTGTCTCAGGGCTGATGAAGCTTGCTGTACTGCATCAGATGGCGTCCACTTCCGGCCAGTTACTAGGGGCGGCGCAACAGCACTGATGGTCTTGTCTCTAGAGTCCCTCAGTGTCATCTGAAGTCTTACTTTAGAACACTTGTATTCCTCTGTTAGACTAGTGAGAGGTAGTTCCAGGACCCCTTTGCCATATAGGCCGATGTTAGTTAGACATCGTGGGACCCCGAGCCATTTCTTCGCGTATGAAGTTATGGTTCGCTCCATCTTCTCCACAGTTGTTATTGGGGCTTCATAAACGGTCAGTGGCCACATTGTCCGAGGAAGGAGTCCAAACTGTAGGCACCAGAGCTTCAGTTTCCCAGGCAGTAGGGTCTGATTGATGTTCTCCAGACCATTGACAATTTCTTGCCTTAGTTGTTCCACCTGCTCTTTATCCTTGAGACTTGCGTTGTACCATCTGCCCAGGTTTTTAACTGGCTGTTCAGACACTGTTGGTATTGGGTCGTCACCGATACAGAACCTTGTGTCTCTAAGCACCCCCTTGACTATGGAGATGCTTCGAGATTTACTTGGTTTGATCTTCATTCGGGCCCACTTGATGTTCTCCTGCAGCTTTCCAAGTAGCCGCTTGGTGCATGCTGCAGTAGTGGTTAGTGTGGTCATGTCGTCCATGTATGCCCTGATGGGTGGCAGACGGAGCCCAGCCCTGGTTCATTCACCGCCCACCACCCATTTTGAGGCCCTGATGATGACTTCCATGGCCATTGTAAAGGCCAAGGGTGAGACTGTGCAGCCTGCCATGATGCCTACTTCCAAGCGCTGCCATGTTGTACTGAAGTCAGCTGTTGTGAAGCACAGCTGCAGGTCTTGGAAATAGCTCTTGACCAGTGTGGTGATGAGCTCTGGTACATGGAAAAAGGCAAAAGATTCCCAAAGGAGTTCATGGGGAACTGAACCAAATGCATTGGCCAGATCGAGGAAGATCACATGTAGGTCTCTCTTCTCCTTCTTAGCTGCTTGGATCTGGTGCCAGATCATGCTTGTATGCTCCAAGCAGCCCGAAAATCCTGGAATTCCTGCTTTCTGTACAGATGTATCAATGTACTTGTTTGTTACCAGATAGGTGGACAGCCTTTGTGATACAATGCTGAAAAAGATTTTTCCCTCGACGTTGAGGAGACATATTGGCCGGAATTGGCTGATGTCTGATGCATCCTTTTCTTTAGGTATTAGCACGCCGCCGGCCCTTCGCCACGCCTTAGGTATTGTTTGCTTCTTCCACACCACCCTCATGAGCTTCCATAGAAAGCGTAACACATCCAGTGCATTCTTGTAGAGCTTGTATGGTACTCCATTTGGCCCCGGAGCTGATGCTGCTCTTGCTCGCCGGACAGTGTTCTCTACCTCTTTCCATCTTGGAGGGCTGGTGTCCAGGTTGAATTCAGGTGGTTGAATAGGCGGGATGTCATGTGGGATGACTAACTGCTCATGCCTTTTCGTGTCTTGGTGGGCCTTTTCCAGGTGTTCCTCCAATTCCCGTTTTGATGTTTTCAAAGTTCCACTTTTTTCCTTTGCGAAGAGGTCTTTGATGAACTTGAAAGGGTCTTTGTAGAACCGTGTTCTTGTGTGTTCTTTCTTCCTGCGAAGTTTCCTCAAGTTCTCTGCTTTTCGCAAGGTTGCCAATCGGCTCTTGATGTCCTCTTGGAGTAGCATGAGACCTTCTCTCTCTGCCTCAGTTGCTTTTTTCCATTGCTTTTTCAACTGTCTCCTCTCTCTGATTAGCCTCTCGATCTCCTGCTGCCTCCTGGACTTGATTGGTGTTGGTAATTTCTTTCCACCTCTCCCTTTACTCACCCCAAACCGTTCTTCTCCATAGCTGTAGATTGTGTTGCCCTTTTGAACATTGTAATTGTATCTTCAAAACCTTCTCTGGCAGCTCATTTCAGATCACTTTCTACTTTGTGACATGTGACAATAAGGTTCTGTATCGGTGACGACCCAATACCAACAGTGTCTGAACAGCCAGTTACATGTGACAATAAACTAAACTGAACTAGGTAACCACCACCTGTAAGAAAAAAGTACCACATAGATCTCCTTTGAATTTCTCCCGTCACTTTAAACCAGTGTCCACTATTTCTAGGCTCCATGGCCTGGAATAATGATTCTATCTATCCACATAGTTTTATAAACCTCTATAAGATCACCCCTCGGCTCCCCACATTCCAATAAGAATAAACCCAGCCTGTCCACTCTCACCTTATAACCACAGCCTTCTATTCCAGGCAACACCTCAGTGAAAAAAGACACAATGAGCTGGAGTAACTCAGCAGGTCAGGCAGCATCTCTGGAGAACATGGAGAGGTGACGTCTCAGGTCGGGACCATCTTCAGACTGAAGAAAGGTCCTGTCCCAAAATGTCACCTTTTTTGGGGGGTAAACCAGCAGTCCCTTGTTTCCCCAACACTCTGGTGAATCTGCTCTGCATTCTCCCTGTTGCCACACATCCTTCCTCTAGTGTGCCAACCAGAGATGTACAGAGTTGATTCTCCTGCCTTGAATGTCGAGGTTTTATTCATATATGAGGTCACAGAAGTGGAGGTTGAGCACACTGCAATGTTTAACTGCATCTGAAATTGTCTGAAACTGGGCTTTGGTATTAACTTCTTTCATGGGTGTAATTTAACTCCTTCACAAGAGCTGTTCACTGCTGCTGATTTCTATATGGTCACCATGTTGTTGATAATTGCTCTTTCTAAGCTTCCCCCCCAGTCTAGTTTCAGTAAAAGCACTAAATAAAGCACTTGAAACAACTACATTTTATTTTACCAAAAGCGCGTTACAGATCAACCATTGTACCGATCCCACCGCGGGTTCGATCCTTGTGTCTGCCTGTTCAAGCCCTCTAGGCCTCGCTCAGACAGAGACACTCCAGAAGTTCACGCAGTCCCAAAGCGCTCTTCCAGAAGATCGGCGCTGAGCCTCATGACCTGCGGACTTTTATATATCCCGGGACCTCGAGGGGCCGAACCACATGGGGATGGTCTCTCAATAACCCAATTACAGATATCGATTAACCCCATACATTACAGGCATTCCCCTAACCCAATAATACAGCAGCTCATACATTGTATAAGAAAGAAAGCTCTCGAAGGAAGCTAACAAGAACAAACATTGAAACATGTGCCATGGGAATCAAACAATTTCTCCATGGCTCAACAGTTCGACCAATCATCAATTAATGGGATGACCGTCTTGCAACATCATGTATACTGTTTTACAATGCTTTTGCAGCGGCCCAATATAAATGGTGCATTTAAGGTTCATTTGCAAAACCACTATATATGTTATCAATTTAAGAGAACACCTGGACCCCTTATCAGCCTGCATATCAGTCTGAGCCTAGACTGGCTGGTGCCAATCAAAGCCTGTAAAGTTCAACTGGCATGGGTTAAGCAATTCTGACAAGTGCAGGGATCCTCCATTTTATGGTGTCTTTAATTTAGCCAATATTAACATTGTTAGCCGTGAGTTGTTGGGCGTAAATTGGGCCACTGGCACCAGTACTGGGACAGGGGGGATCTGTTCTGTAAGGACGGACTTCACCTGAACGGTGCTGGGACTGGGGTCCTGGCAAATCATATAACTAGGGCAGTAGAGAGGTCTTTAAACTAAGTAGCGGGGGGGAGGTATCAAGGGGGGTAATAACGGCAGGGGTAGAGGAAATAGAGCAGGGTATCAGTGGGGAAGCGGAAAATCAAAATGTGACAGGAGGATCCAGAATGTGTGAAGATAAAGCTCTAGATGTAAAAGGGGCAAAAACGGAAAGGAAGGGTAGTAAAAATCATCTGAAAGTGCTTTATCTAAATGCACGGAGTATTCGAAATAAGATAAATGAATTAACGGTGCAATTAAGTATATATAGTTATGATATCGTGGCCATTACGGAGACATGGCTGCAAGGGGATCAGGACTGGGAATTAAATATAGAGGGGTACTCGACAATTAGAAAAGATAGACAGGAAAGAAAGGGAGGAGGGGTGGCCCTTTTAATAAGGGAGGGAATAACGGCAATAGAGAGGAAGGATATTGCGTTGAAGGATCAGGATAGTGAAACAGCTTGGGTACAGATAGAGAATAACAAGGGGAAAAAAACACTAGTGGGTGTAATTTATAGACCTCCGAATAGCTGTGACGCTGTTAGTCAGAACATAAATCTGCAAATAGTTGACGCATGTAAAAAGGGAACTGCTGTAATCATGGGGGACTTCAATTTTCATATTAATTGGGCAAACCAAACTGGGCAGGGTAGACTAGAGGAAGAGTTTATAGAATGTATTAGAGACAGGTTCCTAGAACAGTATGTCACAGAACCGACAAGGGGGGAGGCAATCTTGGATCTGGTCCTGTGTAATGAAGCAGGATTAATTAAAAATGTCATAGTTAGGGACTCGTTGGGAACAAGTGACCACAATATGGTCGAATTCCATATTCAAATAGAAGGGGAGCAGGTTGAAACTCAGGCTAGGGTGCTTAGTCTAAATAAGGGGGATTATGAAGGTATGAGGACTGAGCTGATCAAAGTTGACTGGGATAGCAGACTCAAGAATAAGACGGTACATGAGCAGTGGTGTACGTTTAAGGATCTACTGTATAACCTTCAAGAAAAATTTATTCCTATGAAGAAAAAAAGGGGTAAGGGTAAGAACAGTCAGCCATGGCTCAGTAAAACTATAAAGGATAGTATTCGGCTGAAGGCAAGGGCATATAAGGTAGCCAGAGATAGTGGGAGGGTAGAGGATTGGGAAGCATTTAAAGGTCAGCAAAAAATAACTAAGAGATTAATTAAGACGGGGAAAATAGACTATGAAAGGAATTTAGCGAACAACATAAAAACTAATAGTAAGAGTTTTTATAGCTATATAAAAAGAAAAAGGGTGGCTAAGGTGAACGTTGGTCCATTGGAGGGTGAGACTGGAGAGTTGTTGGTGGGGAACATGGAAATGGCAAAGGCATTAAACGAGTATTTTGTATCAGTCTTCACCATAGAAGACACAAAAAATATTCCAACGCTGGATAAACAGGGGGCGGTAGGAATGGAGGAGCTAAATACTATTAAGATCACCAAGGAGGTGGTATTAGGGAAATTAATGAGACTGAAGGAGGATAAATCCCCTGGGCCTGATGGATTACATCCAAGGGTCTTGAGGGAGATAGCGGTGGGGATTGTGGATGCATTGGTGATAATTTTCCAAAACTCCCTGGAGGCAGGAACGGTCCCAGTGGATTGGAAAATGGCCAATGTAACACCTATATTTAAAAAAGGAAGTAAACAGAAGGCGGGTAACTATAGACCGGTTAGTCTAACATCGGTGGTGGGTAAAATGTTAGAGACAATTATTAAAGAAACACTAACGGGGCACTTGGATAAACATGACTTCATCGGACAGAACCAGCATGGTTTTGTGAAGGGGAAGTCCTGTTTAACGAATCTGCTCGAATTCTTTGAGGAAGTAACAACCCGGGTGGATAAAGGGGAACCGGTGGATGTGGTATACTTGGACTTCCAAAAGGCTTTTGACAAGGTGCCACATAAGATTATTTGTCACTCGTGCTTGAATAAGACCATGTCATCGAGTCTAGGGTTTTGCAATGTGTATGGAGGTGTCTGATACAATAATCTGGGCTTGAAAGTTCATTGCACACAGTTGATGGATGTCTAAGGGTGATGGAGCATCAGCAGTTCTTTATTTTCGAGATTCTCTTTTCTTCTTTGCTTCCTCCATTGCAGCTTCCTCATATGAGCGAGCGCTGTTATTTTATGCGGCAGTGCCAAACAGAACATGCACAGGACATACACTAATCATATGTTGTCTTTCCGCCTAATCAAGTATTGTCTTTCCGCAGACTGGTCTGCACAAAAACTTTTCACTGTACAACTTTTCACACGTGACAATGAACAAAACTCAACTCAATTCAACAGGATGACCCAAAGCTTATATATAATGTAATAAAAAGTAACTGGAGAAGCTGGTTTATACAAAGATAGATACAAAACGCTGAGCTAACTCAGCGGGTCAGGTAGCACCTCTGGAGAAAATGAATAGGTGGTGTTTTGGGTCGGGACCCTACTACAGACCAATGCTTTGAAGAAGGAACTGCAGATGCTGGAAAATCGAAGGTACACAATAATGCTGGAGAAACTCAGCGGGTGCAGCAGCATCTATGGAGCGAAGAAGGGTTTCGGCCCGAAACGTTGCCTATTTCCTTCGCTCCATAGATGCTGCTGCACCCACAGACCAATGCTTGTTGTCCCCATTTGTGTGTGTCAGTGATGAAACTACTCAGGGATGTTCTGAGAGAATCTATGAATCGCTTTTTCATTTGTTCTTGGGCAGCTCAGCTCTCAACAGAGTGGCTGCTTTGTACTCTGTCATCCGACATTCTTCTGATGTGCCATCGAACATAGAACAGTACAGAACAGGAATAGACCTTTCAGCCCACAATGTCCATGCCGAGCATCATCCCAAGTTGAACTAACAATCTCTGCCTGCCCGTATAGCTTCATTCCCAGCATATCCATGTGCCTATCCTAAATACTCTTAAATGCCACTCTTCTCTCCTCCTCCTCCACCACCCCAGCAGCACGTTCCATCTACACACCAATCTAAATGTGAAAAACTTGCTGCAAATATTTTCTTTACATTTTTCCCATCTAACTTTAAAATGTATGCCTTCTAGTCTTTGACATTTCCACCCTGGGGGAAAACAAAACTCTGACTATCTTCTCCATCTATCCTCTCATGATTTTATATACTGCTATCAGGTCTCCCCTCAGCCTCCAATGCTCCTGAGAAAACAATTCTGATATGTGATACTTTCAACAATGTGGAGATGCTGGGAGGTTTGTCTGGCACGGAATCTTTGTGGGTAGACAAAAGTGCTGGAGAAACTTAGCGGGTGCAGCAGCATCTATGGAGCGAAGGAAATAGGCAACGTTTCGGGCCGAAACGTTGCCTATTTCCTTCGCTCCATAGATGCTGCTGCACCCGCTGAGTTTCTCCAGCACTTTTGTTTACCTTCGATTTTCCAGCATCTGCAGTTCCTTTTTAAACACTGAATCTTTGTGTCTGGATCCTTGTCTTGCTACCTGCTATGAAGTAACCTGCACAGAGAGGTTATGTGGAGGCAGTTAAGGAGGCGTTTGGAGTATTGTGAGCAGTTTTGGGCCCCATATCCAGGGATGGATGTGCTGGCATTGGAGAGGGTCCAGAGGAGGTTTACGAGAATGATTCCAGGAATGATTGGGTTAACATATTATGAGTTTTTGTCAGCACTGGGCCTGTACTCATTGGAGTTCAGAAAGATGAGGGAGGACCTCATTGAAACTTATTGAGCAGTGAAAGACCTGGATAGAGTGAATGTGGCGAGGATGTTTCCATGAGTGGGAGAGCCTAGGAACGAGGCCATAAACTCAGAATAAACTAACGTACTTCTGCAGTTATTTTGGGCTCTGGTGAGACCACATCTGGAGCATTGTGTACAGTTTTGGTCTCCTAATTTGAGGAAGGACATACTTGTGATTGAGGCAGTGCAGCATAGGTTCACGAGATTGATCCCTGTGATGGCGGGACTGTCATATGAGGAAAGATTGGAAAGACTAGGCTTAGAAGGATGAGGGGATATCTTATAGAAACATATAAAATTATAAAAGGACTGGACAAGCTAGATGCAGGAAAAAATTTCACAATATTGGGCGAGTCCAGAAACAGGGGCCACTGTCTTAGAATAATGGGGAAGCCATTTAAGACTGAGGTGAGAAAAAACTTTTTCACCCAGAGTTGTGAATTTGTGGAATTCCCTGCCACAGAGGGCAGTGGAGGCCAAGTCACTGGATGGATTTAAGAGAGAGTTAGATAGAGCTCTAGGGGCAAGTGGAATCAAGAGATATGGGGAGAAGGCAGGCACGGGTTATTGATTGGGGACGATCAGCCATGATCACAATGAATGGCGGTGCTGGCTTGAAGGGCCGAATGGCCTCCCGCACCTATTTTCTACGTTTCTATGTAAAAAGATGAGGAAATTCTTTAGTTAGAGGGTGGTGAATCTGTGGAATTCATTGCCTCAGACGGGAAGCCAGGTCATCGGGTATTTTTAGTGAGCAGATTCTCGATTAGTTAGAGTATCAGGGGTTATAGGGAGAAGGCAGGAGAATGGGTTGAGAGGGAAAGATAAATCAGCCATGATTGAATGACAGACTAGACCTTTTGGGCCGAATGGCCTAATCCTGCTCCTCTAACTTATGAACTCATGAACTTATGAATGTTTGTTCTACATAGTCCATGTTTCACAGACATAGAATAGCATGCATATGACAACAGCATGATATATCGTCAGCTTGGTGTTTGGGCTGATTCCTCTTCATTCCCTCACTTTACTTTTTAATCTTCAAAAGGTAGAGCTGCCTTCTGCTCCCTTGTTGTTGACTTCATCATCAACGTTGACTGACCTTGAGAGAGTGCTGCCACAAGGTGTGTGAACTTGTGCAGATTATTGAAAGCCCACAAGATTGACACGAAATGCTGAAGTAACTCAGGAGTCAGGCCACATCTCTGGAGAAAAAGAATAGGTGACATTTGCGGTTGGAACCCTTCTTCAGACTCAGCACCTGCAGTTCTTTCCTGCATAATAATAGGCAATGAGGAGGAGTATAGAGACATAATAAGTAACTTTGTGGAGTGGAGTGCACACAATAACCTCCATCTTAACACCAAAAAAACTAAGGAGATAGTTGTAGCAATGTTACAAAATTTTGAGATTTTAAAAATCAAGTCTGTAACTTATCCCATCAGATAAAGCATAAAAATAAGTTTAATTTGACACCTAATTCACTTTCATATCTCAAGTATTTAAAAAGATATGGCCATTTTCATACTGGGAAATGAGCATCTTGTTCCCTATTGACTTTCTATGGACATAACAAAAAAGCTGTGATCGTGAACAGTCAAAAGCCCATAACTTTCTTAAAAATTAAGAGAACTGAATGAAATTTTCAGTTATCATAGATTGAAGCATTCTGAAACAAATATAAAATAATCTTACTTGGATGACCTGAAATTAAAGCATATAATTAGTTAGTTACCTAATTGTAGCTAATTTCAGACTTCAATGGCTAGATCTAAACACCTATCCATTTCTTAATAAATGATTAACATTTTTAAATAGCCTAAATGTCCAAATAATATTCACAAATAATTCACAATAAAACATGATTTTTAAATCTCATTTACATTAATTTATAGGCCAAATGGAAGGAATTTAGTGTTCAATTGCTGTAAATAAATGCCCATTTAAATCAGCTTTCCAGTGGGTCCCTGTGGAACGCGCTGGTTTAGAACGTTCACATTGCGGTAGATTTGTGCCCCAAATGCCGAGAAAAATACTGCGCGATATAATGGGCCCAAATTGAGCTACTCGCAATATTAAATTTTGTATAAAAGGATCTTTAGAAGCCCTTTTGAATGTAAAAATATACAACCTACCTTCTGCTATTTTCTTTATGAGACCCTGCGGTTGCTGACGGTCGCGGGTTTAAAGATTGATTTTTAAACTACTATAACTATTATTCAAGGCATTTAAACCTAATAATAGCTTTTGCGACGGGGTCTATCAGCGATTTTTCGTTAATAATTAACTAGGCTGAACATTTTCGATTGGAACAGCTTAGAGAAAATCGCGTTTTAAACCCGCCCCCTCTAAACGGCGCCAAAATCGCGCACAACCTCAGCGGCAGATATTCAGCGACGCTTCAGGTAGGCTTTGCAACATACCTAATAGTTGTGGACTTCAGGAGGGGGAGGAGGAGGACTCAAGCAACACCAATCACCATTAAGGGCACTGAGGTGGAGGTGGTCGCTAACCACAGGTACCTTGGGGTGCAGCTTGACAGTGAGCTGAACTGGAAGTGTCATATGGAGGCGGTGTACAGGAAGGGACAAAGCCGACTGTATTTTAATGACTGAGGTCATTTAACATCTGCCAACCCCTACTGTGCAGTGTCTACCATTCAGTGGTGGCCAGTGCTCTGTTTTTTGCTGTGGCCTGTTGGGGAGATGGCGCCCGTATAGCGGACAAAAACAGACTGGACAAGCTAATCAGGAAGGCCGGCTCAGTGGTCGGGGCTGAGCAACGAACGGTCCAGCAGGTGGCAGAGGCCAGAACTCTGAACAAACTGGGTTCAATAATGACCAACCCCACTCACCCACTCCATGCCCTGAAGGTGATCAAGAGCAGCATCTTCAGTCAGAGGCTGATTGCACCAATGTGCAAAACTGAGAGACATAGGAAGTCCTGTTTACCAGCTGCTATAAGGTTATATAATGCGCATAAATAACTGCACTTTTTTTTTAATTAATTGTATTTTAACTTGTATTTTAACTTGTATTTTAACTTGTTAAGTATGGAAGCCATTTGAGGAAATGTGTGGTGTTATGTCTGTCTTGAAGCTGTCGTGGCACTGTAATTTCCTGTAAAGGATTATTAAAGGTATAATCAATCATAAACCAGCATCTGCAGTTCCTTCTTACGCAGTCAGAGGAAGGGTTCCTACCCCAAACGTCACCTATTCCTTTTCTCCAATTATGCTTTCTGACCCGCTGAGTTACTCCAGCATTTTATGTCTATCTTCCATATAAACCAGCATCTACAGTTCTTCCTACACCATTCACAAGGTTGGTTGTCTCTGTGTATGGGGGTATTCATAAAACTAAGCTGTGACTGACAACATGTCATTCCAGTGAAAATAGATAATGATGACACCATTTAGCAGGTCAACTGGCATTTGTGGGGAGAGGGGAGATCAGTTAACATCTCAGGTTGGCTTCCTTACTGATGTATTGATCTATAAAAAAAATAGAAAAATTCCACAAATGTACAGGAGGTCAGACAGCACCTGTGGAGAGAGAGTTAATGTTCCAGGTCAATGACCCTTGCTGGCATGACATTAGTTCTGGTCAAATTCCTCTTGTGGGAGAATCTGAAAGTAGAGTCCTTTGTTCAATGATGGTCCATTGAGCACAGAGAGGAGACTGTTTTGCCTCATGATTTACGTTTTTTTCAGAGCTCTCTTCTCCAAAGGAAGCAGAGGCCTTCAATATTTTTTAAGCAAAGGTAAATTGATTATTGATCTGAAAAAAGGAGGTCAAAGTTGACGGGAGTTGATGGGAATGCGAAGGATGTTAAAACCAATGTAGTCGCTACCTTATTAAATAATTGGTAGAACACAAAATGCTGGAGTAACTCAGTGGGTCAGGGAGCATCTCTGAAGTCAGGGATAGACAATGTTTTGTGTCGGGACCCTTCTTCAGACATAGAAGATAAAGTTCTAGAGTCTGAAGAAGGGTCTCGACCCGAAACATCACCTATTCCTTCGCTCCATAGATACTGCCTCACCCGCTGAGTTTCTCCAGCTTTTTTGTCGACCTTCGGTTTTTCCAGCATCTGCAGTTCCTTCTTAAACAACCTGGAGTCACTTGTGTCTACATCTATCCAAGTTCTCCAGGGATGCTGCCTGACCGGGTGAGTTACTCCAGCAAACTAAAACACAAAGTGCCGGAGTAACTCAGCGGGTCAGGCAGCATCTCTGGAGAACATGGATAGATGGGTGTTTCGGGTCAGGACACTTCTTCACAAATTACTGCAGCAATTTTTGTTCTACACAAGATTCCAGCATCTGAAAGGCCCGAATAGAGTGAATGTGGAGAGGCTGTTTCCACTAGTGGGAGAGTCTAGGACCAGAGGCCCTAGCCTCAGAATAAAAGGATGTAGTTTTTGAAAGGAGACGAAGAGGAATTTCTTTAGTCAGAAGGCAGTGAATCTGTGGAACTCATTGTCACAGAAGGCTGTGGAGGCCATCATTGGATATTTTTAAGGAGCAGATTGACAGATTCTTGATTAGTAAAGGTGTTCGGGGATATGGGGAGAAGGCAGAAACATAGAAACATAGAAATTAGGTGCAGGAGTAGGCCATTCGGCCCTTCGAGCCTGCACCGCCATTCAATATGATCATGGCTGATCATCCAACTCAGTATCCCGTACCTGCCTTCTCTCCATACCCTCTGATCCCCTTAGCCACAAGGGCCACATCTAACTCCCTCTTAAATATAGCCAATGAACTGGCCTCGACTACCCTCTGTGGCAGGGAGTTCCAGAGATTCACCACTCTCTGTGTGAAAAAAGTTCTTCTCATTTCGGTTTTAAAGGATTTCCCCCTTATCCTTAAGCTGTGACCCCTTGTCCTGGACTTCCCCAACATCGGGAGCAATCTTCCTGCATCTAGCCTGTCCAACCCCTTAAGAATTTTGTAAGTTTCTATAAGATCCCCTCTCAATCTCCAAAATTCTAGAGAGTATAAACCAAGTCTATCCAGTCTTTCTTCATAAGACAGTCCTGACATCCCAGGAATCAGTCTGGTGAACCTTCTCTGCACTCCCTCTATGGCAATAATGTCCTTCCTCAGATTTGGAGACCAAAACTGTACGCAATACTCCAGGTGTGGTCTCACCAAGACCCTGTACAACTGCAGTAGAACCTCCCTGCTCCTATACTCAAATCCTTTTGCTATGAAAGCTAACATACCATTCGCTTTCTTCACTGCCTGCTGCACCTGCATGCCCACTTTCAATGACTGGTGTACCATGACACCCAGGTCTCGCTGCATCTCCCCTTTTCCTAGTCGGCCACCATTTAGATAATAGTCTGCTTTCATGTTTTTGCCACCAAAATGGATAACCTCACATTTATCCACATTATACTGCATCTGCCAAACATTTGCCCACTCACCCAGCCTATCCAAGTCACCTTGCAGTCTCCTAGCATCCTCCTCACAGCTAACACTGCCCCCCAGCTTAGTGTCATCCGCAAACTTGGAGATATTGCCTTCAATTCCCTCATCCAGATCATTAATATATATTGTAAATAGCTGGGGTCCCAGCACTGAGCCTTGCGGTACCCCACTAGTCACTGCCTGCCATTGTGAAAAGGACCCGTTTATTCCTACTCTTTGCTTCCTGTTTGCCAGCCAGTTCTCTATCCACATCAATACTGAACCCCCAATGCCGTGTGCTTTAAGTTTGTAAACTAATCTCTTATGTGGGACCTTGTCGAAAGCCTTCTGGAAGTCCAGATACACCACATCCACTGGTTCTCCCCTATCCACGCTACTAGTTACATCCTCGAAAAATTCTATAAGATTCGTCAGACATGATTTACCTTTTGTAAATCCATGCTGACTTTGTCCAATGATTTCACCACTTTCCAAATGTGCTGCTATCCCATCTTTAATAACTGACTCTAGCAGTTTCCCCACTACCGATGTTAGACTAACTGGTCTGTAATTCCCCGTTTTCTCTCTCCCTCCCTTCTTAAAAAGTGGGGTTACGTTTGCTACCCGCCAATCCTCAGGAACTACTCCAGAATCTAAAGAGTTTTGAAAGATTATTACTAATGCATCCACTATTTCTGGAGCTACTTCCTTAAGTACTCTGGGATGCAGCCTATCTGGCCCTGGGGATTTATCGGCCTTTAATCCATTTAATTTACCCAACACCACTTCCCGGCTAACCTGGATTTCACTCAATTCCTGGACGCCGTCCAGAAGAATGGGGTTGAGGGAAATATAGATCAGCCATGATTGAATGGTGGGGTAGACTTGATGGGCCAAATGGTCTGATTCTGCTCCTAGAACTTATGAACTTATCTGCAGTTCTTGTGTCTGCTTATGAAATGTTGGGACAGACACAAGTGGCCGAGTGGTCTCTTAATTCGCATGACACGGAACATGAATCCTCTGTTCCTCTCCGTTGACTTGATACTGAGTATTTCCGGCATGTTTCTGCTTGTATTCAGGTTTCCAGTGCTGGGATTGTGTTACTGCCTTGACTGAGCGAGTGGCCAGCAGAGGTCGCCGGACGGTGGCGGCGAGCGGCGATGCTGACTGATCCTCCGCTTGTTCCCAGCTCTGCCCGGCTCACATCAGCCTCCCGCCGCCCAGACAGAAGGAGCCCGTGGCTCCGCTCAGCCACTTTTGTCAGCCCTGTGCTCTGTCTTTCCTCTCCAGTGTTTCTCCACTGACACTTGCTGGGTCTTTACTGGGACCGTCACACATTGGAATCAGTGGGTCCGCTGCCCAGCCGAGAGGGAGGGAGAGAGAGGAGAGACCTCGGGCGCTTCTGCTCCTCAATGTGAAAGGGATTTGTTGGCAGATTAATTGAGCAACCTGTTGCCGGCTGGAGAGAGGAGCGGGGCAGGAGGTGCCGACTCCTGGGCGGTGAGGGAGGCGGGCTGCACTAGGAACATCTGAAGTTGGGAACGAGTGAACAACGCGCACAACTCGGCGAGGCCGGGCTGGTGGAGCCGAGAGGGAGAGAGACCTTGAATGAGTCAATGAATGAATGAATGAATGAAGGAAATCGCCCTGGATACATCGAGGGCGACCGGGGGCGCTGCAGTCTTGTCCTTGTCCCGCCGGGATCTCTAGCAGCGACCGACAGACAGACAGACAGCCAGCGCCTGGTGTCAGCTTCTGCCGGAGTTTAAGTGGCCGCGGGTTCGGAGCCTGGAAACGCTGCTTCCTTTCTCTCTCTCTCTCTATCCCCCCCCTTCCCTTCCCCTCCCCTCCCCTCCCTGCCCCGGGATCGAATCCGGAGAAGGGCTGTTTGGAACAAACATTGTGCTTGCTGTTATTTTTTTATTCTGCTGTTGGTCGCAGTCGCACCCGCACCGGAGGATTTGGGACGGGCGGGTTTGCGAGGAATCCGCGATGCCGAGAGTGTCCGGGACGCTGCACTTTCTCGTGTTCTTCCTCCTCATCGGCTCTGCTGCGGGTAAGAACAGAACCGTGTTACGGTGGATTTCATTGTACAGGCTGCGGATTACAAGCGGGGATGGAGAAATGACTCTGTAGATATGTAATTTCTCAGTCCCCATTCAAGCCCGGTCTTTGATGTTGATTTTAGACCCTGGTTTGTGTACATATTCCATCTCATACCTGATTCCCAGCAGAGCGCGTTAGACAAATAAACGGGAATGGGGTCTATTTAGAGAAGGAGAAAAACATGTATTTTTGTTGGCGTTCTCGATGAGTTTTGCAGTTAGCTTGCAGGTTGTGTGTGGGAGAGGGGAAGGGATGGAATATTGGATTGGCGGCGGGCATCAAAAAGTTGGTCAATGTGTAATACAGATGTGTGCGGTTTGGGGAGATTCTTCCAAACCAACTGTCGGGTTGCGGGATAAACGTTGCCACATCAGCCGCTGTGTATGTGTGTGAGTGTGTGTGTGTTAATCATTTACTCTCTCACACACACACTCACGCAACGTACAAAGAAGATCCGTGTAAATTCTCCCCGACCACTTCGCCTTGTCGCCAGAAACGAGGGAGGTGGGTGCCTGGAACGCGCTGCAAGGGGAGGGTGGTGGGTGATGCAGGCATCGTAGCGGGGTTTAAGAGGCTTGTAAAAAAAAAAGATGAGCAGAAACAATGAATTGACGATGCAGCATTGCAAATTGGAAAAAAAAGACACAAAGTGCTGGAGTAACTCGGTGGGCCAGGCAGCATCGCTGGAGAATATGGATAGGCGATGTTTCTCTGAAGAAGGGTCCCGACCCTAAACATCACCTATCCATGTTCTCCATAAATGCTGCCTGGACCGCTGAGTTACTCCAGCACGTTGTATCTTTTAGAAAGGTACGTGGAGAAGGAGGGGTGTGGAATCATATGCAGGCAGATGGGATTAATTTAATTTGGCATCATATTCAGCACAGACTGTGGGCCGAAGGGTCTGTGTCTATGTAGTGTTCTATAAAACTCGGGACAACCCCACGGGGAGATGGCAGGTGGCACATGGTTAATGGGAGTTACAGTTTATGTGGCCAAAACTATCGCCATTTGTGTAATGCCGGCAGTCCGGTAGTTTGACTGGTCGAGTGATAAAGAAAAATAAAATGCACTGGTCACAAATAATTGGTCACAGAAGCGTTCAGGATGGAGTGCATTCGTTGTGACTACTCATTCCTAAGTAATGTTGTGGTCGTCTCGATTGTAATCACGTATTGTCACGTATTGTTTTACCACTGACTGGTTACTTGCAACAAAAGCTTTTCACTGTATCTCGGTACACGTGACAATAAACTAAACTAACACTAAACTTCGCTTTTGCTTGGGCAGCTTACAAGCCAGCGGTGTGAATATTGCCTTCTCGAACTTCTAGTAACCCTTGCTTTCCCTCTCTTTCCATTCCTCCCTCACCCTAGTTATCCGACTAGTTTGACTGCCCTGATTAAATGTTACATTGTATGCTTCGTCTTGTCAGTTTCCCCTAGCTAACAATTCAAATTCTGCATTTTCATTGCCCTTTAAATCCCCTTTAATCTCCCGTTTTCACACCTTACCCTTCCATATATCTCGTTTCCCTCTCCACTGTCTGAAGAAGGATCTCGACCCGAAACGTCACCCATCCCTTCTATCTAGAGACGGTGCCTGTCCCGCTGAGTTACTCCAGTATTTTGTGTCTACCTTCGGTTTAAACCAACTCTCTTCCTACGTACAACTAAAGTAAAACGCAGCGCCGCACAGCAGTTGTAGCCGGCGGCAGAGGGTGTTTAGACTGGTGGATAGCGAGGACTATGAACGAGGCAGAGCCAGTCGCAAGCACGTGTTGTAACTGGGCAAACACTGGCATTAAAGCGAGAAGTGTGCGTGTCAGTGTGGGGACAGACTCAACAAACAGCAATCACAAAGGGGCGCCTTCGGGGAATCAACTTCAAGTTATTTGATTTCCGAGTGTGAACCTGAGTCAGCGACGCCCAGGAGTAGTCCAGTCACAGGCGGTTGAATGTATCCCCTTGCCTGCGCTTGGGGTGAAAACTCGGAGTTTCGTCACTGCCCGGGGGGCACAAGGAACCGCTGATGCTTGTTTAACAAAAAAAAGAAAGAGAGTGCTGAAATACAGTCGGAAGAAAAGTCCCGACCCTAAACGTCACCTATTTTTCGCCAGAGATGCTGCCTGCCCCGCTGAGTTACTCCAGCGTTGTGTATCCTTTCTGGAGCAACTCCGTCGGTCAGGCAGCATCTCTGGAGAGTCTGAAGAAGGGTCTCGACCCGAAACTGTCCTCGTCTGTCCATGTCCTCCAGAGCTGCTGTCTGAGCCGCTGAATTACTCCAGCGCCGTGTGTGTATGTGTGTGTGTCGCTGTCATTGCTGGCTGTTAGCGCAGGTTTTCCAAGTGAGTTTAGCAACAGTTCCGCGTTGACATGGAGACACCCGTTGCAGGTCACCCCCCACCTGAACGACCCGCTGAGTTACTCCAGCTTTTTGCGTCTATCTTTTCAACCAGCATCTGCAGTTCCTTCCTACACACTGTAGAAAGGAACTGCAGTGAGACTATACGTTATTGCAATAATCCTCGCCGCGGTTAATGCACGGGTTGAGGGCTGTGTAACCAGTGAGGGGCTCGCTGGAACAACAGACTCTGGGGTGGGTCTAACCTCGGGTTCCTGCACCCGTTTAGCTGGGATTCTAAACACATGCGTTTGGGGGACCCAGTGGCACAACTCGCTGATATTTCAAAAATTACTACTGCAGCAGAAAACATAGATTGATACAGCACAAGAACAGGCCCTTCGGCCCACATCGTCTGTGCCGGACATGGTACTAAGTACCTCTTATCCACCTGCACATGATCCAAATCGCTCCATTCACTGGATAGACATATATATATATATATATATATATATATATATGTGTGTGTGTGTGTGTGTGTGTGTGTGTGTGTGTGTGTGTGTGTGTGTGTGTGTGTGTGTGTGTGTGTGTGAAGGAACTGCAAATGCTGGTTTACACTGAAGATAGAAAATGTTGGAGTCATTCAGCAGGACAGGCAGCATCTCTGGAGAGAAGGAATGGGTGATGTTTCAGGGCGAGACCCTTCAGGTATTTTGGTCTGAGTTTCACCAACATTTTGTTTCTATCTTAGATAAATGGATAATAGATAGATAGATACACACACTCTGCAATAGTCCCAACTTGCCATCACACCAATGGCCCCCAGCTCCCATCCTTGTATCTATACTGCACGCTGTATAATGGGATGCAAAGAGAAGATGTACCTTCCCCTCTCAGAATGGACAGCTGCTGTTTAGCGATGGTATGAATGAAGCAGGTCCATATGCCACATGAGCTGTGCAAAAGTCCCACAAATTAATCCTCATAAAGTAGCTGAATCTGGTTGCTAAGATGCAGTGACTTACTTGTAGATCTCTCTACCTTCCCCCCCTTTCCTCCCCAATCTAACCCCGGCCCAGCTGATGCCCATAGTCTGACCCTTCACCCACTTTCAGGCTTCATGTGCCCTTGCTGAACGCCTGCTTTCTTCTTATGTTTTATTAAGCTGCGTTGCCTGTTAGGAAAAATATTGGCAATCAATATCCAAAATGTCAAAAAACATCGGTCATTGTTAGGAAGCAGCTGATATCTTCTGACACCGTAGCCGAAGAAACAGTGACCCAGCAGAACCCTGCGATGTGTTGGGTAATATTTTCTGGCAAAGTGGTTGTCACGGATAGGAAATAATGTCAATAATTGAAAGCGTGTGGATGGAAAGCTGAGAGAGAGGGAGTTACTGCAGGGAGAGGGGAGGGGGGAGCTTGTAGAGGTGAGGAACAATGAGGAGACAAAAGCGGAGGGGCTGGGACTGGAGGGGGCGGGAGCGGGAAGAATTTTAATTCTTTCCATAAATTAAGCAGACTGATTCTTGGCACTTGGTCCAGGCAGCTGCTCTGTGACTTGTCAAGGTCAGTACAGCCTGAATTTGCTCCTTTTGCCGTCAGATGTCGGCTCAAAGCTGCAGAGAGCCTCCTTTCCTTATGGTGGTTTGACATGGTTCTTGATTGCCCTGCCTTGGATCCTGGTTGTTTCACCAGCAGGACTGTGATCCACCTCAAAGATCCCGAGGAAAACAAGGCAGCTGAGAGTCAACAGAAACAAAGAACTGCAGATGCTGGTTTAGACTATAGATAGAGGCAAAGCGCTGGAGTAACTCAGCGGGTCAGGCAGCATCTCAGGAGAAAAAGGTGATCGGGATCCTGCTTCAGACTTATAGCCAGGCGTGGGATGTGGTGGATAGCTGGTGGCGAGAGAAGACGAGGTCCAGGGGGCAAGTCAGGGTCCAACAACAATTGACATTGGGCAGGGTGCTGCCATGGAGGGCAATTATTGACTCGGGAAGGTGTGATCGCGAGAGGGAATCGGACTGGGTTTCTGATTCAATTAGAATGCAGTTAGGCTGGATTAAGTCAACACGTCATAAATTACCCACATATCCCATGCTTCAGGCCACTTCAGCCCCATTGTGGAAGAGGTCCACATGAAAACTGAACATCCAGCCCACTGGCCTGGTATGGAATGGTGGAATGATGCAACAGGGAATCAGATATGGTTCACAATGCTGGTGAATAGCTTTACAATTGCTGTCTAAACAGTTCCCCTTCTCCTTTTCTTTCAATTCTCTTGCAATTTAGATGAAAGAGTCATCTTTGTCAAGGATTCTAAGCAAATAAAGATGGACTGTTTCAATCCAGTTGCAGCTTAATTTAATATAAGTTGGTACCATTTTTTCAGTTTTGCTTCGAACACTTAGAATGGGGATACCATATAGGTGTCAAGTGGGATTAGATCATATTTTTATGGAGGGAATTTTACTTGTTCCAGCTTTCTTCATGAACCAGACCTGACTGAAAAATGGTGGATAAGTGAAAGAGGGAGGAGATTTCCTCTGAACCCAATCTGTCGGGTCCTTGGTGAAACCATTTGTCTTTCATACCACCTGAAGTCAGTCTAAAGGTGCTCACAATGATCCATGCAGACTGAACAAATAAATTGCATGTAATATTCAGAAAAAAAACTTTACGATGGTGAGAATGTGAAACATACAACCGGGTAGAATCACAATCATAAAGGCGTACCTAAGAGGACAGTTCCATGTCCATGCCAATCATCAACTACGCATTATACTATATTCATTTACCAGCTCTTGGTCAATAACTTTGCTATTCAAGCCTTAATGACATTGATGTCTAGGGAGGTGCGTAGGAAAGAACTGCAAATGCTGGTTCAAATCGAAGATAAACACAAAATGCTGGAGTAACTCAGTGGGCCAGGCAGCATCTCTGGAAAGTAAGAATGGGTGACGTTTCGGGTCGAGATCTTTCTTCAGACTGAAAAAGAGTCTCGACCCGAAACATCACCCATTCCTTCTCTCCGGAGATGCTGCCTGTCCCACTGAGTTACTCCAGCATTTTGTGTCTATCTTTGATGTATAGGGAGATCTTTGCACTCAAGTTCATAGCACTTTGTAAGTGGCAAAGCAAGTAGGTTGGGGAAGAAGTAGAATGGTAAAGAAGGCATATGTTTGAGTATAAGTCGGAAAATCATATTGCAGCTTTACAAAGCTTTAGTTATGGCTTTTTTTGGAACATTGAGTGCCGTTCCCACTGGCCCAATAAATGAAGGATGTAGAGGCTCTGGAGAGGGTGTAGACGAGGCTTACCAGATGCTGCCTACTTTGGAGGGTATTAGCTAGAAGGAGGTATTGGACATACTTGGATTGTTTTCTCAGGAGCATCGGAGGTTGTAGGGAGAACTGATAGAAGTATATAAAATTATGAGAGGTAGAAACGTTTGCCTCCCATATTCCATCCACCCTCTGGGTGAAAAAGGTCTTTTTCAGATTCACTGTAAACCACTTTACCTTTACTGTAAAGCCATGATGTGGTTGAGATGGATAATATATATTTTATTTTTGTATGATTTATGTTTACTTATGGCACATTGCTTCAATGCTGATCTGATGTGTGGTCATGATTTGCAGCACTGAAAATTATTATTGTCACTGCTATTGGAATCAACCCTTGCTTCCATAATAATGACACAAGCTCGTAACCCTTTATCTCTCTTTAATGTATTTTGATAAAGACGGCTTATCACACCAGCCGGTGGGGAAAGTTCCGATGAACTCGAGAAGATGGCATGGGTTCAGGGTAGTACAAAGCAAGATTATAACTGGCATTAGGACATATGTTTACACGCAAATGAAGCAAGTTGCCAAACAGTCAGAGGGTCATATTGCATAGAAATAGTCTCTTTGACCCACTGACTAACACTAAGGATTCTACCACTCAACAGTGGCCAATTAACCTACCAATGCAAAGGTCTTTGAAATGAGGTAGAGCAAAAAGTAACAAAGAAGAAACTCAGAAGATAGACACAAAAAGCTGGAGAAACTGGAGAAACACAGCGGGTCAGGCAGCATCTCTGGAGAAAAGGAATAGGTGACGCTTCGGATCGAGACCCTTCTTCAGACTGTGAGTCAGGGAGAGATATGAGATGGTACTTGGAACAAATTAAGGAATGATAAGCCTAAAGTCAGATCAGAGCCAGCAACGATGATCAAGGGAAGGTGGAACCCACAATGGTCCAGAGGAAACTCACATGGCCACATGAGGAACATGCAAACTCCAGATAGAACAGCACCGGAGGTTAGGATTGAAAACGTCTTTGGAGCTGTAAACAGGAGCTCGGACACCTGCATCACTGTGCTCCACCCTAACAATACAATTAATTTCTTCGCACTGTATTGATTTATTCACTTGGACTACCTCTGACACCTCTCACCTCTTTCTCAATCGCTTTGGCTCGATCACAGGGGGACTGACTAAGATGCTGCTTGGCCCGCTGAGTTTCTCCACCACCTGTGTTTTCAGCAAGACTCCAGCATCTGCGATCTATATGTGTCTCCAATATCACCATTCTAATCCCCTTTCAGGCATCCCATAAAGATTGGGAAACTGAGAGGATTGGGCAGGAAATGGAGCTGAATCATGGTAGTGAGTTTGTAGAACAGGGCCAGAGTAATGTGGGTGACTTTTATGCTATATTTTGTGAACATTGGTAAACACAAACTCGTTTCACTGCCTGAAATAACTGGAGAATAATTTTAAGCTGGATATGAAACTAACCTCACCATTGATCTTGTGTGTGTTTTGCTGGTAGAGTTGTGATCTCTGATTTCTTTTTGTTGACATCCTGGCCTCCTTTTCTGCACAGTGTGATCCCAGCACATGGGTTTAATCCGCACTTTTCAAAACCCAGTGGATATCACGACTTTCAACAAGTATTTCATGTTGGCAGTCCCCACCCCCTATCGGACCACAGTGCCACCAGTCGAATTGAATTTGTTTCTGTTTTGAGCCACAATAAAAAAAGCTGAGGCAAACAAGCCACACTTGTGACAATTGGCCAGAGCCAGGGGAGGGAGACAATGGAGTGGGGGCCAGTGCTTTCTCAGCAATGGCTAAAGCCCTCACAGACACTGCCTCGCTCTTTGTTTTGGTGTGCGGAGGTCAGGGAGTTCCACTTGCCGCCTTGTGTTGTAAAGCTGAACTCTGCTGCCTCTGTCCGGAGAGGGAGATTTGCAATTGAATTCCCAATGTCTTTCTGCAATGGGGTAGGTGAGGGGGAAGGGAGGAAGAATGACCATAAAAACCAAAGGGGCATTATTCTGCAAACTTCCATGAGAAAAGGAATGGGGATCAAGACTGATTAGCATCTTAGGTGTTCTTTGACTGCAGAACTATAGCAACAGGCATGGGCAGAAACAGAATGTGAGAGTTCCATGAACAGGGGAAGATAACTGTGCCAAACAAATTGAAATTTACATGGGACTGTGCCTGGGTCGAGTAATGAGTAAGCTGGCCTTATTGTTGAGGGTTGTTGTGTTTTATTGCAACCCTGTTCAGAACAGTGCCCCGTGATTCTTCTTTTATTCTGATTTGTGCTCCACTTACAACTTAATGGGGCCTTCATTTGGGACTGTTCCGAGGCCTGGTGTAAAATAAAGAGGAACGTTTGCTGCTTGGTTTTATGAATTGAACAAACAGCCTCCAGTGTTTGAATGGCATTTGTGAGGGCTGCAGACCAGTTTTGTTAAGGGCGGCAACAGATAACCCATCTTTAAACAGTGATACAAGGTGTTGCTATCTCACTTTTCCCTTTCTTCGTTAGGATTTATTTGTCTAAGAGTCATACAGCATGAAACAGGCCCTTCGGCCTAACTTGTCTATACCGACCAAGATGGCCTCTTTAAATTAGTCCCATATTCTCTAAACTTTTCCAATTCAATTACCGGTCTTTTTAATGTTCTTATCGACCACTTCCTCTAGCAGCTCTTGTCATATATGTACCATCCTCCATTGTCCCTCAGATTCCAATTAAATCTTTTCCCATTCACCCTAAACCCGTGCCCTCTAGTTCTTTATTCTCCAACTGTGGGAGAATGACTGCGTGCAATCATCCTCTCAAGTTTTTATACACCTCTATAAGGTCACCCTTCATTCTCCTGTGTTCCAAAGAATAAAATCCTAGCCTGTCTAACCTCTCCCTATAATTCAGTCCCTTAGGTCTTGGCAACATCCTCGTGAATCTTTTCTGCACTCTTTCCAGCTTAATGGCATCTTACGTATAGCTAAACATTGAGGGTAGATCTACTGTATGAAGAGCCTTGCTAATTAATATCGATGGGCAATATTTTCTTGGAAAATCAGAACTTTTTTTCTCACAATTTTCCCAACTTGTTCTCTCGGGGCTGAGAGCATCGAATGAGAATATGTTCCTCTTGAGTTTAGTTTATTGTCACGTGTACTGAGGTACAGTGAAAAGCTTTTGTTGCGTGCTAAACAGTCAGTGGAAAGACAATACATGATTGCAATCGAGCCATCCACAGTGTAAAGGGAATAATGTGAATAATGTTTAGTGCAAGATAAAACCAGTGAAGTCTGATCAAAAATGGTCTGAAGGTGTCCAAAGAGGAACCATACATGGAAGGTGTGTGCTTTCATATAAGGAAGGTAATTTCTCAGCTCACTGCAGCTCGTGTAAAACCTGGCTTAATGCAAGCACATATGTGAGCATATCCAACACTGGTTAGCGTTAACAAAACCCTACAGCAGGGGAGAGTTTGTTCAAAGGGTTCTGTGTAGGTTAACATGTGATGTTTGTTGGCTTGAAGTCTACTTAAAGTTGGCAATGGAAAGGAGAGAGCTTGTTTGCCCAAATGGCGTTTTCTCTCCGTAGTTTGAACAAGGTATTGTTGAGTTGGCTCACTGCTATTTAAGAAATAGCTGCTTTCATTTAGATTTGTTTTAAAGTGTTGGTATACCTCATAGATGATGCAGAAAAGGGCTTGGAAATACTTTGCAGAAAGACGGCTCAATGGTTCGAAGGTAGTTTATTGTCACATTTATATAGGTAAAATGAAATTCATTTTTTTACATACAACTCTGTAAAACCTTATTATACAAGAACACAATCATACCCAAGTACAAGATTGTAACAATACCGAGGCAGTCCGGAATAGCTGACAATTCTCCAGTCCATGACTAAACTAGACATTGTCTTGCGCAAGTATACAATATTCCACAGCGCTTTACCCAATTAATTAGGGGTGAGCACTTTGCCTCATGAAAATGAACATCATAATGCTGCATATAGACACAAAATGCTGGAGTAACTCAGCGGCTCAGGCAGCATCTCTGGAGAAAAGGAATAGGTGAGGTTTCAGGTCGAAGCCCTTAGTCAGGCAGAGTCAGGAGGGAGGGAAACTAGAGATATGAAAAGGTCAGAACGAATCAGAGCTGGCACCGATGACCAAGGAAAGGTGGAGCCATGGTGGTCCATTGTTCCGGCTCTCATTTGTTCTGAACCTTTACATCCCTCTAGTTTCCCTTCCCCCTGATTCTCAGTCTGAAGAAGGGCTTTGACCCATTCCTCTTCTCCAGAGATGCTGTCTGACCCGCTGAGCGACTTCAGCATTTTGTGTCTGCCTTCGGTGTTAATCCAGCATCTGCAGTTCCTTCCTACACATCATAATGCAGCTTGTTGGTTTATCTGAGTCTGGATGGTGCCCTACACCATATATCACTTCCTCTCTCCTCCATAGGCATAAAAATATGCTTCTAGGTTTTAGTTAAGAAGGATTTTTGGAAGCAAAAAAGCTTCTTCCCTCACTGGGATGTTTAGTTTAGTTCAGTTTAAAGATACACTGCGGAAACAGGCCCTCCGGCCCATCAAGTCCGTGCCGACCAGCAATCCCGACACATCAACACTATTCCTACACACACAAGGGACAATTTACATTTACACCAAGCCAGTTAACCTACAAACCTGTACGTCTTTGGAGTGTGGGAGGAAACCGAAATTCTCAGAGAAAACCCACGCAGGTCTTAGGGAGAATGTACAAACTCCGCACAGACAGCACCTGTAGTCGGGATTGAACCTGGGTCTCTGGCGCTGTAAGTGCATCTACCGCTGCACCGCCGTGCCGCCCATTTCCAGACCTTTTTCCATGTAAATTGAATCGCGTCCAAATCTCGCCATTGTGGATGCGGGAAATTAGTTTTTCTACTTACTGACGAAGCTTCTAAACAAATGTTGTGCATTTACATAGCACCTCATTAACATAGCACCTCATTATTTTATTAAGAATAAAATAATGAAAGGCGGTGGCTGGAGACAGGTAGAAAGGGCTGAATGGAGTTTGCCAGGTGAGTGGTGTTGAAACATTAGAGATGGTGTTTAGGGGTTGGGTGGATGTGATGATGGGAAGGGTTGGGTTCTAGAAATTATGGTTAAACTTTCAACAATTGTTTTTGTACAGAAGAGCCAGTTATTACGATTCTGTCTGCAAGAGTACATTGACTAGACAGTTGCTAGCAGTTATTTACGTAATATTACAATAGCTTATTTCTTCACCGCAATTTAATGAACTTAAACACTTCCTGGTTATATTACAGGTTTGTGAAATTGAGTTGTAATTAGCTGGTTGATTGTTGTGAAAGGGCTTGCAAGGATTCTCTATGATGTGAATTGCTTCCTTTAGTTCAGCTTCTTGAATGGTATTTTGGAAGTTGCGCCACAGATAGCTTCTTCAAAATGGTGATCAGTTATCAGAGATATCTGCAGCCTTTATCTAAAGAGACCATCTTTTTTATCACCCCCCATGCCCCTGGCCCTCTTGAAATAGAGATTCGAGGCGTGCCCAAAACTCGGGCCAAAATATCAACATGAGGTTAAGGACAAATATCTTTACCCAGAATGTGGAATTCACCATTCTGTCGGAAGTACTTGAGGTAAATGGCACAGAGGAATTTAAGGACACATGAAGGAAATACAGTCAAGGAAAGTAATCGCTGACAGGATTAGGTGAAGAGGCGTGTGAGAAGATATTCATGTGAAGCTGAATTTGTTGAGTAGAATGGCCAGTTTCTGAGCTGTAAATGTCCATTAATTCCAAGTCTCCCAACTGTAGCTAATTCATTCTGGGTGATGGTTTCTCAAGTGCTGCTGATGTTCAGTTACCTGGAACCAAATTCTCAACAAGTGAACTAGTTTTAGCGGCGTGTCAATTAACACAGCCATTTCACCTCTTCCTATTTCCAAGATATTTGAAGCCATTATAGTATACAGATGTTAGCTAACTCACACTGGGATAGAACCTGTAATCTTTCACAGCTGGAAGGCTCAGCATTACACTGAGTAGAGTCTTATCTAAGAGTGAAGAATAATTGAATTATGAGGGAGACACAAGGAACTGTAAATGCTGCTTTTAAAAAAATAGCCAAAAGTGCTGGAGTAACTCAACGGGTCAGGCTGAGTTACTCCAGCACTTTGTAACATTTTATGAAGGATCTTATTATGTCACTTGAACTATCCACGTTCTCCACAACTGACAAATTTGTTTGTATTTTAGTATTTTTTGTTGTATGGGAAGTCATTGAAATTGATGTGTTTCTTGTAACATTAACTGAAATAATCAGACCAGATACTTCCTGGCATCTGAGGGAACAGTATTGGCTTGGACAATGAGAGGCTCCCAGTTCCCAGAAGATCAAGACAAGAAGCCTCAATTTAATGTTGAAAGGGAATACATCTGGCATTCCAGCTCACGGTTACATCCTCAGATCCGGAAGTGGGTGTTGAACTTGCAACTTTATGCCTCAGAGCTTGTCCGAAAGACAAGCGTTAGCTTTTCGGTTGGAAACACCTGGAGTGCTCTTGTAAAGATATTTACGGGAATGCTGTCTGGATTAGAGTGTTACAAGGAGAGGTTGGATAAACTTGGATATTTTTCTCTGAAATGTTGGAGGTTGTGGTGAGACTTGATAGATGTGTGTGAAAGCCATAGATAGACATGGGAGCCATAGATAGGGTAGACAGTCAAAACCTTTTTCCCAGGGTGAGAAAGTCCAATATTAGCAGGCATGGGTATAAAGGGAGAGGGGAGAATGATTAATGGTGATGTGCGGTGTTGTTTTTTTACACACACAGGGGTGGGATTCTGGATCGGCCACTGGTGGAGGTGGAGGCACAACTTTGGAGTTTAAGAGGCTTTTAGATAGGCACATGGATATGCAAGACATAGAGAGATGTGGAGCATGTATGCACCGATGAAATCAGTTAACCTGGCAACATTTTTGGTGCAAACTTTGTGGGCTGAAGGGCCTGTTCCTGCGTTCTGCTGTTCTATGATGTATAGATAGATATAAAGACATTTGTACCTCATCCACCCTTCCTTTTTGCTCCCCTATGTAGTCAAGTATTTGTCTTTGGCAGGTCACCGTGCATTTATGTGACCCTGTGCAGTGGCAATAACCAAAAGTGATTTAGAGGAAAGGAGAGCAGGAGTGGAATAAATGGCTAGGATCATCTAATTACACTTTCTATTAACATTCCCAGCTGTCCCCCGATTGTATTTACACATTTTGTTATGGGTGTATGCAACTTCTTACTGTCAGTTGTCACCTATTGTCTTTCCTTCAAACAACCTCTTTCAGATCCACGTTATCATCATTGCCCTGTCAATCCATCAGGTACAACTGTTCTCAGCTGCTCTTTGAAAATGGTCAATGGGATTGGATTCTCCATAAAACTATGACAGGTCTCAATTCACACAAACACTGTTTCCAAATGTTTAATCTATCTTCCCCCAGAGAAATGCTCACGTTAAAAACCTCCCTGGTTTTTCAGAAGGTGTTTTTCAAAAGTATTTTTCATCCTATACTCCTCTTCCTCAGCAGAGTTCGTACTTGTTCCAAGCAGTGCATTTTCTTGCTTATCTGCATTAAGTCTCAGCGAGGTTCATGAACTAAATGCAGACAATAATCCCACACCAGGTGAAACTAAAGAAGCCTAGGTGCCACAGGAACAATGCCATGATTCCTCATAATTCCTCATAATTGAAGCTTTTTCTCAGGCAACATCCTGGTGAAGAAACAAAGAACTGCTGAAGATAGACACAAAATGCTGGAGGAACTCAGCGGGACAGGCAGCATCTCTGGAGAGAAGGGATGGGTGAAATGTTGGGTCGAGATCCTTCATCAGACTAGTCAGGGGAAAGGGAGACGAGAGGTTTATCTTTCTGCATCGTAGAATGTTGAGAGATAAAGAGCAATGAATGAAAGATATGCAAAAAAGTAACAATGATAAAGGAAACAGGCCATTGTTAGCTGTTTGTTGGGTGAAAACGAGAAGCTGGTGCGACTTGCGTGGGGGAGGGATGAAGCGAGATGGAATGACGGGGTTACTCGAAGTTAGAGAAATCAATATTCATACCACTGGGCTGTAAGCTGCTCAAGCGAAATATGAGATGCTGTTCCTCCAATTTGCATTTAGCCTCACTCTGACAATGTAGGAGACCTAGGACAGAAAGGTCAGTGTGTGAATGGGAAGGAGAATTAAATGGTTCAGCAACCGGGAGATCAGTAGGTCCAGGCGGACTGATGCTGGTTAATACACAATGGACGCAAAGTGCTGGAGTAACTCAGCAGGTCAGGCAGCATCCCTGGAGACCAGCAACAGATGACGTTTCACGTTGGGACCCTTTCTCAGAATGATTGTAAGGGGGGGGGGGGGGGGGGGGGGGGGTGAGGAAAGTAGGAAAAGGGGAGCAGCAGGGAGAAATGTGGTAGGTAATAGGTCTAGTAATAGAGACCCAGTCCGAAGAAGGGTCTCGACCCGAAATGTCAACTGGTCCTTTTCTCCAGAGATGATTTCTGAACCGATGAGTTTCTCCAGCTTTCAACCAAAGTGAATTGCTCACTGTATACAGATCATTGCTTAACATTCCTTGGTTGGAGCATTCTTTTCCCTTACTCATTTCGCGGCATTAATGTCAATTGGAGTTTCTTCGCCTCTTGTTGCGCAAAAAACATCTGGAATCTGCGGTTCTCCCGGTCTCCATTATGTCCTATCTTCAAGAGGAGTGACCTTGTGTGTGATACATTTAAACCAGAGATTTCTTCAGCTTTCCTTATTATATTTGAGTGGAGGCAGCGGTCTGCACACTCCCTGCTGTTGACTGATTCTGTGGAGAGAGTTCAGAATTGCACCAGTGGTCTGTGGTAGTCTTATGATTTACAGTCACTTCACCATTGGGATCAAAGCACCAGGAAACAGATTGATAGCAGGAAAGTAAAACCTATGATATGCAGTGAATCTTTTTGAAAGAAATGTGAATTTCTTTTGTAATCACACACTCCTCCAACTCCCACTGATATCATGCTCCAATTATGTGGACAATTCCTCTGATAAATAGCACAGATGCACGGTACACTTCAGTAGTTTTATCCATCTTTTACATTGCAAATTTTAGCTTGTGCCAGACTCTTAGCATAAGATAAAAATGCATCTTGAAAGAGGAGCAGGCAAGCACAGTGCCAGTCTAGTGATACAGTTACTGGGTGCCATTTTTCACTTTTTTTTTCCAAATGTCGACTGTTTTTGCTTGATGCAGGACAATCGATAACACAATGTGAACCATAGCCATTTATTCGGAGTGTGCCGTGGGACAGAACATGTGCCTTCATCCCTGAGGCCTGGGTTCAACTGAAACCAGACAGATGGGGTGAAAGCTGTTATGCTTTGCATTTAAATACTTTATTTATGCACACTCAGGCTGGCTAGTGTTGATACAAATCTACGGTACAAATTGCATTCCCTTCCCCCCCCCCCCCCCTCCCCCTGCCCCACCACCCTCCAACTGTTGGTGATTCGCAAACACCAAGTGAGAGAACAGCGCAAATCAGATTGCAATATAGCAGTAATGTTTCAGCTGCATTCATCGCTAAATCAGAAGGTCACTTATTTAAGGTTCAACTCCGGAGCCTTGAAGCCCATCAGTGCTACTACACTGCAGCGATGCATTGCTGGAGATGTTTTTTGGATGAAACACTAAGTTGAGGACAGACTCTAACAATGGAAGATATCCCAAGGCTTTTTTTCAACAAACTGCAGTAAAGTTCTCTCTGACATCCTGGCCTATGTTATCCCTTCACTAATGTGTAAAATTACATTGTTTAAGAAGGAACTGCAGATGCTGGATAATCGAAGGTAGACAAAAATGCTAGAGATACTCAACGGGCAAAGCAGCATCTATGGACCGAAGGAAATAGGCAATGTTTCAAGGTCGAGACCCTTCTTCATACATTGGTTAAAATTATATTGGTTATCCCATTACTGCTTGTGAGATTCTGCTGTGTACACACTGTCCTGTCAATTGTTATCCTGCATTAGTAACATTTCCCTCCATGGATAGGATAGGTTTGGAGGGATATGGACCAAGCGCAGGCAGGTGGGACTAGTGTAGCTGGGACATGTGGGAAATTTGGTCAGAAGGCCCTTTTTACACACTGTATGACTCTATGACTCTTAAAGTATGACAGTAGTAGTAAAGCATTTTGGAGCATTCCCTTAAAATGAACATAGAACGTAGAACAGTACAGCACAGCACGGCCATTTATCAAGGAGCAGTGGAAGTTCAGTCAAATGTGAGGAGGATCCAGGGATACAGCAACCAGCACATTGTACATTGTCTTGGCCTTCATCTGCACACCAGATAGTACTCAACATGGAATTGTCCATCAAAGCCCAAACCATGTGATACACGTTCACACCCAAATTACACGCCAGGGAAGTGTGGCTGTGGAGGTGAAGCACAACATTCAAGAACCTAACATTTATTATCCCCTGCCTATCTAGTTAATCATTTGAACCAAACTCAATTTTGGTTCAAATTTTGGTCTGAAGAAGAGTCCCGACCCGAAACGTCACCCATCCCTTTTCTCCAGAGATGCTACTTGACCCGCTGAGTTACTTTGTGTCTATCTTCAATTTTTATCAAAACTTGTTGTCCCGGTTATTTTGGCTGATTATTGAATGCCTTAGAAAGGTTAAGAAGCTGAAGCCTCTGTATAATGCATTCACAGTGTTTCTGGACTTATTCGGAAAATTGTGGGCATTGTGAGCCTGAATTTCTGAAATGCACCCAATGACAAAACTCCCCAATAGAAGTGTAACATTGCACTATTCCTTTAAAGATCAGCTGGCCACCCCTTCATTAGTCTAGTTAGTTTAGTTTATTATTGTCACGTGTACAGAGGTACAGTGAAAAGCTTTTTTGTTGCGTGCTATGCAGTCAATGAAAAGATTATATATGATTACAATGATGCCGCCCACAGTGTACAGATACAGGATAAATGGGATAATGTTTAGTGCAAGATAAAGTCCAATAAAGTCCGATTAAAGATAGTCCAAAGATCTCCCATGAGGTAGATGGTAGGTCAGGACCCCCTGGTTGGTGATAGGATGGTTCAGTTGCCTGATAACAGCTGGGAAGAAACTGTCCCTGAATTTAGTTTAGTTTAGAGATACAGCACGGAAACAGGCCCTTCGGCCCACTGGGTCAGCGCCGACCAGCGACCCCCGCATATTAACACTATCCTGCACATACTAGGGCCAATCCTTTTACACATACGCAAAGCCAATTAACCTACATACCGGCACGTCTTTGGAGTGTGGGAGGAAACCGAAGATCTCGGAGAAAACCCAAGCGATCACGGGGAGAATGTGCAAACTCCGTACAGACAGTACCCGTAGCCGGGATCGAACCCGGATCTCTGGTGCTGCAAGCGCTGCACCACCCTGCCGCCCTTGAGGAATCCAGAGTATTGTGCATGGATACATAGAAGACCATGTGTGCAACTTTGCTGTCAGTGTGAGTCTGGTCACGCCACATGACTGCACTCCATGTGCTGACATCCCTCGCATTAAAAATGAATGGGTGTGCAAATTGGGACGAGAATAATAACTTGAAAGCACCACTCCGACCAGACCATTGCCAATGCAAGACCTGTGGTATATTGATCAATACATTTAATGAGACAGTGGAGGCATTCTTACTGGGCACCTCAGCGGTGGTGCGGCAGCACGGAAAAACCACAGGTTCCGACACAACAGTCAAATCACTAAGCAAAGTGTGATTGCTTGCAGCAGGGTGACTGACAGTAGGCAATGTGGCAAGTAGCAGTGGTGTCAATAATTGGGAGCAATTTGTGTAAGGAGCAACAATGCCTGTAATCGGAAATGCCGAGACACCATTCAGTTAGCGTTGTGCTGGGAGCTACCTCAACGACAACTAAACTGTTTACCACTTAATTGTAAGTTAAAACCCCAAATTAGAATGGTTTTGCCGAATAATTGTTACAACAGGCGCTCCACTGTTCAAGGACTCCATAAATATTCGAGGGCTGTTCTCCAAGTGCAGCTCCTTGTGTGGTGCACGGGTTTCTTAGGGAGTGTTGTTTAGTGCAGATGTATTGCACTACGCAGCCAGTGTTCATTGGGGAGTGTTTGCAATGGTGAGGTCAGCAGGAAGCCAAAAATTTCTATTGATCTAATGAAGAGACCAGAACATTACAAAATTTAATTTAGATTCCGAAGGTATGCTGAATGTGGAATTTGTGTATGAATCTTTTCTTTGTCTGAGAGTTAACTCCTTCACTTGTTATCTTTACCATTTTAAGTCTGATTAATTTGAATTTATATGATGTCTCAAATGCAAAGTGAAATTGCTATCAAACACCTGCTGAGATATTGCACATTTCATATTGAAATTTCACTTAAAAGGCTGCTCAGCCCATCAAGCTTATTCACCTCTCAGAATCATCCCATTGATCCTATCCCATTTATTTCTTTGCAATCTGCGGGGTATTTTTGCATGCCCATTTAACACTCCCTGATTCTTTGACCACGTTGTCCAATAAAGTCCGATTAAAGATAGTCCAAGGGTCTCCAATGAGGTAGTTGTAGCTCAGGACCGCTCTCTAGTTGGTGGTAGGATGGCTCAGTCGCCTGAAAACAGCTGGGAAGAAACTGTCTCTGAAGATAGTTGCAACTGACCAAATGCCTCTGGCCTTGAATCAACCTTGCACTCCCTCAACTCCAATCAACCTTCCAGTGGAAGAGAACTTGCACTTCTAATGCCCCTGTCCCACTTAGGAAACCTGAACGGAAACCTCTAGAGACTTTGCGCCCCACCCAAGGTTTCCGTGCGGTTCCCGGAGGTTGCAGATGGTTGCCGGAGGTTGCAGGTAGTGGAAGCAGGTAGGGAGACTGACAAAAACCTCCGGGAACCGCACGGAAACCTTGGGTGGGGCGCAAAGTCTCCAGAGGTTTCCGTTCAGGTTTCTTAAGTGGGATAGGGGCACACCTCCCTTGAGATCCTAAATCTCTCTGAACTTGCTGAGCATCCCCAATAAGCTCTCCAGTCCCCTCTATCCCCTGGCCTTGATTCAGGCTCATTCTATTCCTGATTTTCCCCGTAGAGCATCACTCTCTGTACACCCAGCTCTCGTAGTCTTCATTGCCTGGCAGGCTTCTCCGTTCCGTCCACCTCCCCCAACTCCTATTTCCCCCATTACAAAAGTGACTACATTTGTGAAAGATATTTTATTGGCCATAAAATGCTCGTCTATCTTCTTTTTGTTTAACAAATGCGCCTGAATTTGGCATGTTTTTCCGTGCTGAGTACAAGTGGTTACGGTCATGATTGTAATTCATATCCTTCCAATGCAGCTCAAAGGCTGCCGTTGAATAGCCGTTACTTTGCAGGGATTTTTGGGACGTACTGTTATCTTCTTTGTTAAATTTCCCTTCCTCAGAATTAAGTGGTTTCTCAATGCCAGAAGCCGAATTGATTTGGAATACTGTAATCATGAACAAAGCTAAGCTTAGCCCAGAGGGATGCAGTGCAGGCTGAGATGCTTTTACTGACAAAATCTCTGTAGATTAAAGAAATAAAGGGGTTATTAAGCAGAAGCCATGAATAGGTGTAACCAGCTCATTAGCATCTGTTGGGCAACGGAGCTCTACTCATTATTTTCAATGGTTCCATTACTTCTTTTTTGTTTATTTTTAACAAGTTTTTTTGTGCTTATTAATATGAGGAGCATGTATGTCTGGGAATTAAACATTCTCCCATTGAGGTAGTCAGCTTTCCTATCTGGCACAGTCAGTTCAGGAAGTGAGTGGGTCAACATATTGTTATCTGCCATGAGGTGGGTCGATGAATACTCATCTCCTGGTGCAGGAAGATCATGATGAATATAGCAACATGATCTGTGAAAATCTAATATGGCCTTTTATTGTTTGTGTTGTAAACCTACATTTGTTGCCCAACTGTACTGGTCCTTCAGAAGATTATGGTGAGGCACCTTCTACAACCACTGCGATCATCGACAACCATTGAGCCATACAGTGTAGGAAGGAACTGCAACTGCTAGTTTACACCGAAGATAGACACATCCCTCTGGAGTAACTCAGCGGGACAGGCAGCATCTCTGGAGAGAAGGAATGTGTGACGTTTCGGGTGGAGACCCTTCTTCAGACGGAAATGTTCCCAGTCTCTGATCTCAGATATATGCACTCAAATCCCTTCAACCGGGCAACAGTGCAGAGATCAGCCACAGAAAGAGCCAATTCCTTCTCCAAACTCTCCTTCAAACGATATCAATCCCGAGCCAGTCTGAAGAAGGGTCTCAACCTGAAACGTCACCCATTCCTTCTGACCAGAGACGCTGCCTGTCCCGCTGAGTTACTCCAGCATTTTGGAGTCTTACATTGAATCATACTGTATGGAAACCGGCTCTTCGGCCCAACATGCCCATGCCGACCACTAATGACTGAGTGCTTAAAAGGGTTGATGGAGTCCCTGTGCATGGTGTCACGTTTCTTGGGTGCTTTGGAACTGCACTCATGTAGTCCCAAGTGCAGAGTGATCCTTGCCACTGATGTATGCATTGTAAACGATATATTACATTCTCCAGTTTTAGGTAAGACCTCTTCTACCCTCTCCCATTTTCCCTGGGTAAACAGCCATCACTCCCATTTCCCCAGCCCTCCTCTCCATCTCCCCGTCCCCTTCCACCTATATCCCTCCTTCCTAGGATGAATGTTTGGATGAAGGGTGTGTTGAGGTCTGGAGCTGTGTGGTCTGGATATCTGGGCAATGGCGAGCAGGCTATTGTGGAGTAAGTGCTGCTTGGTTTTCGCTGTCAACAGCAGCTGTCGTCAGTTTGCTGAAGACTGCGAATTGACTGACTCAGGGGGAATTAACTGGATTGGACTAATCCAGCTTTATGTGGGCAGAACGTGCCTGGTCTATTATCCACATCGATGGACAAATGCCAGTCTCATATCTGGAGTACAATTTCCAGCCCTACGGCAGGACTGGTTTCTAGTCCTGCAACCTTTCATCCAGCCAGTGTATTCCAGCATTTCTTGATATCACATGGAATAAGTTGAGGGTGAAGGCTGTCCATGGCATGCTTTGCTTGCTTTCTCTGTATGCATATTGCCCTGAATGACACTTCACCAGTTCCCCCCCCCCCCCCCCCCCCCCCCCCCCCCCCCTCCCCGCCCATGCTGCTCCTTGAATGCCTCACTGTGCTCCTCATTGAACCAGGATCTCCTCCCTGGTTTAACAAACTATCTGCTGGAGGAACTCAGTGGGTCTAATAGCATCTGTGGTGGAAAGGAATGGTTGAGGCTTCCCTGGTTTGATTGTGACGATCGAATGAAGAATGTGCCGGGGACAGAGGTTGTATTTCTACCTCCGCAATGTTCCGCAGTGTCTCATGCTTGCCCAGTTAAGAGCTGCTACTGAGTCTACGTTGTGTAGTACAATGGCAGGGCCACACTGCAGATTGTGATCATGGTGTGAAGATGAGGCTTTGTTTCCACACTTGTTCAGTGGCTATGTTTACCATTTGCACCAGGTAGGTTGGCGAGGACAGATAAAGAAGTACACTCAGCTTTTGCCACACAGTGAACCATTTCAATCGATACCAATTCAGCCATTGGTGGATGTACCAAACCATTCCTTGTGATTCCCACGGAGTATATTTTGCATCCTTGTTACTTCCCGTGCTCCTTCCGAATAGTATTCAACATAGGGTGAGATAGGAAATACAGAACAGAAACTGTCCCCTCAGCCCAGCACATGAAATACTTTGTTCTACGTAAGCTTCCTTTCATCTTACTTTTGATCATCCAGTTAACATCTCCTTTGATTCACTTCTACCTCATTTCCAAATGTAGCTTTAGCATGCCATTTGTCTCGACTGGTCCATGTAGATGATCCACATTCCTATAACTTACAATCACAGATTTGTGGAAGTGATCTCGGATTATGTGACAGTTCAGCTGATCAGGCCAGTGATGGCTCTTGGTCCAGGTTATACAGCCAGTCTCACTCACTACCCCATGGCTCTGACATTATTTCCCTTCAAGTACATATCAGACTCGCTTTTGACATTGACATACGCCCAATACTGCCGCAGGTGTTGCATTCCAGACGCTAACACATACCGTGTAATGAAATCCTGTCCTCATTAGACAAAAAGGCAAGGTCCATTCTCATTAAACTCCCAAGTTGTGTACACTTAATTTATCTGTTGACAAGATATGGGGATCACTGGTCAGTGTTTACTATCCAACCTGAATTGCACCTAAGAGAGCACTTAAGACTCCGCTGCATTGTGTGGGGCTGCAGTTGGCCAGACTGGGCGAGGACAGCAGATTCCTTATTCAGGCATTTCTGAACAGGATGGGTTTTGGCAACACTTACATGGTTTTATGGTCGCCATTACAGAAAATAGCTCTTTTTATTTTGTAACGCAAGCTTTTTTAAAATTTTATTTAATTACTTGAATTGAAATTCCACGGTGGGATTCAAACTCATGTTTCTGGATCAGTCGTCCAGAAGTCTGGCTGCTATTCCAGTATCTTAACCGCTGTGCGATTAAACCCATAATATGCAAGGCTGATGCAATAGAAAACACCAGCAATGAAATAATTAAGCCGCAAGAGTGTGCAAAAGAATTGCGTCATGCAAACTTAGTTATGGTGAGGGGAAGGAGTGGGTTACAAGAGATAGTGAGTATAGTTGGTGAGGATTTCAGCACATTGATTAGTATTAATGGAGGTGTAGTATTCCTGAGCATGTTTGGTTCATCACTATTCTCTCTTTACATCAGCTTGAGCAATCCAAACAATATGATTGTGCCAAAAAGGAGTCTTCACTGGGAATAAAAGTCTCATGCAATATCGTACACTTTTCACTCATGGCATAAAGTTATTCTTTACAAAGATTCTTTAAGGCCCTGTCCCACTTTCCTGAGTTATTCACGAACTCTCCCGAGTTTTCCCCTTGATTTGAACTCGGGGAATGTCGGGTAATGTCGGTAGCGAGTCCGTAGGAGCCCGTAGGAGTCCGTAGATGTTTGGTAGCGGCTCGTAATGCCAGCCGTAGGAACTCGGGGCATCAGGTAAGTCGGGACGTTTTTTCAACATGTTGAAAAATGTCCACGAGTTAAAAAAATAGCCCCGAGTACCTACGGCTGGCAATTACCGTAATTCTCCGAGTTCGAATCAAGGGGAAAACACGGGAGAGTTCGTGAGTAACTCGTGGAAGTGGGACAGGGGCTTACTCTGCTGATTTTGAAGGATCAAATTGGCTCTGGAAACTTGGCACCTCTTGCGTGTCGCCTGAGTGTATTCCACCTTTCTTACACCACAAGATTTACAAGATCTACCTGCAAGAGCGCTGTCTCAAAAAGGCTGCCAGCATCATCAGGGACCCACACCCCCTTGACCATGATCTTGCCATCACTCCTGCCATCGGGAAGAAGGTATAGGACTCGGAAAACTGTAACGTCCAGGTTTAAGAGCAGCTTCTTCCCTACAACCATCAGGTTATTAAACACTAGAATCCCATAATATACTCCAAACTATATAGGCTTGGGGGTATTCTTTTTGACTTTGTGCATTATTGTAAGAATTTATTTGTTCCGTTTCAGGACATAAGACAATAAAACTCTCTTGACACTCGACTTTTGCACTTAAGTGAGATTGTGCTTATGTATAGTAAGATGTTTACTAAACTGCAAAAAGGAAATCCAAAGTGTAATTGTAACTGAACTGGAAAAAGGCATTTCACTGTACCTAGGAAATGTGTAGGAAGGAACTGCAGAAGCTGGTTTAAACCGAAGATGGACACAAATTGCTGGAGTAACTCAACGGGACAGGCATCATCTCTGGAGAGAAGGAATAGGTGACGATTCGGGTCGAGACCCTTCTTCTGCCTGCAGAAGGATCTCGACCCGAAACGTCACCCATTCCTTCTCTCCAGAGATGCTGCCTCTCCCGCTGAGTTACTCCAGCATTTTGTGTCTATCTTCACTGTACCTAGCAACATGTGGCAAAAAGCACCATTAAACCATTGAAATGTTACATTTTCTGTGAGATGTGCGTGACGCAGCTAGAGGAGCTGCTATCTCACAGCGCCAGGGATCTGGGTTCAGTCCTGACCTCAGGTGCTGCCTGCGTGGTGTTTGCATATTCCCCGGTGACCTGTGTGGGTTAGCCTCCAGTTTCTTCCCGCAGCTGAGAGATGTGTAGCTTGGCAGGTGGATTGATTACTGCAAATAGCCCCCCAGTGTGTGGATGGGTGGTATAATCTCAGGGGGGAGTTGATGAGAATATGGGGAGAATAAAAGAGCAATTAATATAGGATTCGTGCAAATGGATGATTGATGGTTGGCACAGACACAGTGGACCAAAGGGCCTGTTTCTGTGCTGTGTGACTAAGACTATTTACACATTAACTGTCAAACCATAAGCCTCATCCAGCTGGTGATTCTCCTGTTGTAAAAGGTGCCTGATTCACCCACATGGGAGAGTGTGGGTTTTTTTTCTGAAGGAAAACAGGCCGTTAATCTGAATCCTCTTCAATGATACAACAATGTTCTGCATCTTTTTTATGTGGAGTTGCTTTCATTTTTTCCATTCACTTGAAAGTCACAGCGGTAATTGGGAGAGAGCAGAGGGAATGTTTGTGCTGCTAAATGACACAGCTTTCATCGAGTTCATTGTCCTTGTTTAGTTCTGAGTGTGTGATTAGAGGCTGCTGGTAATCTTTGGAAGTTGGATTGCCGGCTGTTGCAGCTGCTGATTAATTATTCCTGCTAATTTGTTCATGTGTGAGCCAATCTCTAATGGCTCTTTTGACAAGTATCTCACTCTCCACTCGGTCGGTCGTGGGCCCATTCATTTCCTCACTGTTCTCTCATTTCTCAAGTCTCTGCAAATTTACTGACCTAACAAACACTGGCTCAAGTATTTACAAGCATTATAGGCTTACCCTTCCTTGGTCATCTACTGTTGGTCCTGAATTGTTCTGCCCTTATCCTAACTCCAGTTTCTCCCCCCACCCCACCCCTTACTTTCAGTCCGAAGAACTGTTCCGACCCAAAATGTCACCCATCGTTTTTCTGCAGAGATGCTGCCTGACCTGTTGAGTTACTCCAGCACTTTGTGTCTATTTTGTTGCCTGTCCCGCTGAGTAAAGGGCCTGTCCCACTTACACGACCTTTACAGGCGACTGCCGGCACCTGTGACAGGTTGTCAAAATGTTCAACATGTTGAAAATTCAGCAGCGACCAGAAAGACAGTACGACTCTTTGGAGACCTCTCACGACCATACAGGCTGTATTTGAGAGGTCTCCTATGGTCATGAGAGGTCACCCGCGACATGTTGCCAGGGGTCGCCTGTATGGTCTTGAGAGGTCTCCTATGGACGTGCGAGGTCTCCAAAGAGTCGTAGCATCTTTCTGGTTGCCGCTGCATTTTCAACATGTTGAAAATTTCGGCGACCTATCACGGGTGCCAGCAGTTGCCTGTAAAGGGCGCGTAAGTGGGACAGGCCCTTTACTGCAGCACTTTGTGTCTATCTCGAGTATTTACATCTGGTTGAAGTTTCACTGTTGAGGAGGGGCTGTTGGCATCAGGATCAGTCATTGGGGCAGACACAAGGATGTGCAGATGCTGGAATCTAGAGCAACAAAAAAAAAGTGCTGGAGTAACTCATCGATTCAGCCAGCATCTCTGGAGAACATGGACGGATGAGCGATGTTTCAGGTCGGGTTCTTACTTCAGCGTGAAGAAGGGCCCTGACACAAGACGCTGCCTATCTGTGCTCTTCAGAGATGCTGCCTGACCCGCTGAGTTACTCCAGCTCTTTGGGTTTTTTGCACAGTCATCAATCAATTGGCCCATGGACCAGACTGTGCCTGCTTGAGTTCAATTCCCACTCCAGCAACTTGAACACAGAACCATTGCAGTACAGTTGCTGAGATGGGTTCACTTTGTGGCTACACTTTTCAGATGAGACGTTGCATTGAAATATTACTCCTATGGCATAGTGTCTTGGTTAATATTGATTTTGCAAACAAATGCTTTAAACAATATTAATTATTTGGTTATTATTTGGAATCTTGCTGTTGGATGTTGCATTTTCATAATAGGCGCAGCTCCAATCTATTGGCTGTGAAGCATTTAGCCAGACAATGAAAGGCACCTTATGAATGTCTATCCTTTGTTTCTGGACTCTGTGACAAAAGCATCGAGATCACATGTGTAGAGTTGGTATCTCCAACTCCATCTTTACCGGCGTACCTGGTTTGGGGCACTCCGCGCATCCAGCACGTGGACTTGACTTTGGACTTTTTCTTTGTGTACGTGGCGCCAAAATATGGTGACCTATGCGCGTGTGAACTATGCGAGAAAAAAAATTCACTGTGCAGTACGTACGTGACAGTAAAGAACCATTGAACTTTCCATTTCCCAGGAAGTTACTGAGTTAAGATATGACTAAGATCGGTCAACTGGTCTTTCAATGAGGATAGACACATAACGCTGGAGTAACTCAGCGGGCCAGGCAGCATCTCTGAATAGAAGGAATGTGTGCTGTTTCGGATCGAGACCCTCCTTCAGGTTGATGATGAGGGTATCATAGGAAATAGGTGCAGGAGGAGGCCATTCGTCCCTTCGAGCCAGCACCGCCATTCATTGTGATCATGGCCCAATGACAGACTCAATGAACGTAAGCTACACTCCTTTTTATCCCCATAAATTGGATGCAGGGATCGAGGAAGGTCTTACTATGTAATTTATACTTGTAAAATAGAAGAGAAAGGGATGACCAAGTAGGCACTCAGGTTAGGGGTCGTGGGAAAGAATGCGTCAGAACTGAGACAATGTGTTAAGTCTGGATCTCAGCGCTGTAAAGTTACTCGTTTGAAGAGCGAGGAAGATCATTATTTTGAGATTAGTAAGACCAGGACTAGAAACATCAAGAGAAGTAATTGCTCCATTGTAATCTCTCAGAAGTAAGACCATCCCTCCTGAGAGACGGTCACACCATCTATCGATCCAAACGGAACAGAAACAAGATATAACCTTCCTTTCAGTGTGCAGTTCTGAAATTGAAGCATTTATTGTGGTGTTGTAAGCTGTAGGAATGAGTAACGTATTATTGAAGATGATATAAAGTGGAGAGTAAATGTGTAGGAAGGAACTGCAGATGCTGGTTTAAACCAAAGATAGACATAAAAAGCTGGAATAAATCGGCGGGACAGGTAGCATCTCCGGTCTGAAGAAGGGTCTTGACACGAAACGTCACCCATTCCTTCTCTCCAGAGATGCTGCCTGTCCCGCTGAGTTACTCCAGCTTTCTGTATCTAAAGTGGAGAGTAATGTGTCTTGCTGTTAGGTAAGTAGTGGATAACTCTGTAGATTTCATGATCCATTGCCAGTTTCCCCATTAGTTATCAACCAAGAATTTAAATTTGCACTTTGTGTCCAATTAGTAATGTATCCTATTCTGCTCTGGTATAGGTGCACATGCATCCTCTTCCTCCCCATACCCCTTCCTACTCCACCGTTACTATTTCCTGGTGCATCCCAAACTCCACCAAATCCTTATTGCTCTGCACACTGGCAGTAGGGGATCTTTTAACCACAATTTAATCACATGCATTGTAGCTGTGGTTGTAATATTTGAATGTAGGTTTTAACAAAGCTTACAAAGACGATTGATGGTTTCATTCTTTGATCAAGTTCTCTTTGAAATATCAGGCCTGTGCTCCAACATGTTTTATGAAGCTTGCTGTTACAAACTGCGAGAGATTAAAACTTGACAGGTAATGTTAAGTGCAAAACACTCAGAGGCCTAACAGTAAGCGTTTTACAGTGAGGGGTGTGTTGAAAGCTTGTCCCGTTCAGAAGGGAAGCCGTAAGCTTTGCGTGCTTTATTAATATAACCGACGGGTACATCACTAATAATGACACCTTACACAATGTCACATGATTTCGCTACTGTAAGAGAGTAGAAATTATGTTTCGTCTGCGATTTTATCGTGAAATAGCAAAGTAATCCTTTTCAGAAGGTCAGGGAGTATTTGGGAGATCAAATGGTTTGTATGTGACCCCATGATAGTTTAAGATGCCGTCTCATCCAGTTATCTTCAAGAAGTTTTGCACCTTCCTGCAGGACACAAAAGGGTGGCACATCGTTAGAGCTGCTGCCTCGTGACGTCAGAGTCTTGGTTTCAGTCCCGACTACGCGTGCTGTCTGTACGGAGTTTGTACGTTCTCCCTGTGACCGTGTGGGTTTTGTCCGGGTGCTCCAGTTATCTCCCATGTTTCAAAGACCTGAAGGTTTGTAGGTTAATTGGCTTCAGTGACTTGCCCCCAGTGTTTAGAATACAAAAGTGGGATAACATAGAACTAGTGTGTGGGTGATCGATGGTCAGCATGGACCCGGTGGGCTGAAGGGCCTGTTGGCATGCTGTATCTAGAAATTAAACTAAATGAATAAGCTGAACAAGGACAGAGAATCTAGATACTGTAGAAAGGGTGAAGAATGCTGTCGGGCATTGTAACTCATCCAAGGAGCTCGCTTCAGGCTTCCCTCATTGAATTGATTGATATAACAACAATAACTTGCATTTACATTACAGAATTTGAAGGTGCTTCACAGGGGAATAATCAGGCAAAAATAAATAGCGTTGTTAGGAAAAGGTCACCAAAGATTGATCAAATAGACAGAGATCAAGGTTGCTTGTAAATAAGAATGCTTGTGAGTTATGTCCAGCTCTTCTTCCCAATCCCATTAACAGCTCCTTTGACTAAAGTATATGTTTTTCATGGAGATGAAAATTGTCTTAATCTATTTCATGAATGAGCAGTGTGTTTTTTTAAATCTCATCCTGTCCTGGCTTTATATACTGTAACTCAGCAGCTAACTAACCAGAGAAAATATAGAAGCTAACACGTGTTCTGCTGATGAATAATTGGTTAATAGGGCTGATATGGTAATAGTTTTAACAATGTGGTAAGTTTGTTACTGTAAAGCAAACAGCAAATGATAGAGTGACCATGTGTGGAGAGGAGAAACTAAAATAAATGATGAACTCTCTTTCCTATTCCTGGCCACTGCTCAACTTATGCAATTGACACAAACACTGATTTGCAGTTATTTAGTGCCATTGTTGTGATAATATATTTCAGTGCACTTCATTTGAGCTTTTTCACAAAGACGTGGATGTTTGTAGGTTAGTTGGCATCTGTAAATTGCCCCGAGTGTGTAAGGTGTGGATGAGAAAGTGGCATAACATAAACCTAGTGATAATGGGTGATTGATGGGTCAGCGTGCATTTGATGGGCTGAAGGGCCTGTTTCCATGCCTTATCATTAATAAATCATCTCACTTGACACCGCTCATCTTTGACAATCTAGCAGCACTCTTTGTCCAGACCAAAGATGGAGGAGCAGATGAAGTGGGCCTACGTTATAAAACGATATCCCGGTGTGAGTCAATTGTACAGCAGGAGAGAGGAGGAACAACAGTAAAGGTGCTGCTTGTACTATCGAGGGATGGTTCAGAGGGCCCAGGAGGATCTGCGCGATGCCAGATGGAACCAGGACATGGAGAAGGGAATGACAGCTGGCGGCTGGCATCTGGCAGGTCTCTCTGTGTGTGCTTACCATCCTCACCAGACCTAGACAGTGTCTGCAAGTGAAGCATCTCAAACAGTGCATCAAGACAGCGTGTACTAACGTAACCGTAGCTGTGCTCAAGCGTGGCATTCTCTCGTGCTTCAGCTTAGAGTCTTGTTCATTTCCCAAACAGCAGAGCAGTTTGTTCAAGGAAACAGCATTGCCTAGTCAATATTTAATTACATTGTGTTTCGCAGTGGGTGGTTGGTTGACCAGAGATAGCTCAGTGCACACCGGTGAGTGTTTAATCAGGACACCTGATTTATGGTAATGCACTGAAAGAATGACAGTAGCAATTTAAAAGACACAGGTTGCTTCAGGCTTTAAAGAGCAAATGTCACCATCGGGACCCCTCGTAAAAAAGTCTGATAGTTGCGAAAAATTATTAACGTTCTCCTCCTTTCAGTTTTGTTCTGCTTCCTTAAGTTCCTTAATAAGTTTAACAGTGACTGCAGATGCCAAAATAGTTTGGAGGAGCCTCTAAGACTGGCACCGTGCGGAGGCTCGGATGGAAACGTACAGGAATACTGATCTCGCTGGCTGGAGGTCAGGAACAGTGACTGATTTTGATGGCCCGAGTGAGTTGGACTCGGATCAATTGAGATACAGCAGTAAATCATACAGATCTGAGCCCCTAATGGGCAAAGCTGTCCACGGAAAAGGGACAGCGGCAGAGTATGCAGTCTGCTTAACCAATCAGTTAGATCACGGTTGATCTGTACATTAATTTTATTTACTTGCCTTCACTCTATATCCCTTGACGCTCTTACCCAACAAAAACATATTGATCTCAGCCTTGATATTTTAAATTGATCCAGCCTTCACAGCATTTTCCAGTAACAAGCACTGTGTGGTTCTCCCGCATGGGAGCATGCAGATTTATTTAGTACAATGTTTGGTCAGAACCACAGGCTGGTGTGTGAGGCAGGTTACAGGGCCCAATAATGTGAGCGATCGCCGTCAGTGGAGTGGTACGTGCTGAGTATGGGACCCAACTGAACCCAGCAGTGAGAGTCAAGTCAGGAGTGTTTTATTCTAATATGTCCCAAAACTATTAAATGCTTACATAGCAGCACAACAGGTATGTGAACATAGTACTCAGTGGATACCATAATAAACAACAAAAAGAAGTTCAATAAATGTTTAAAAAATAGTGCAAAAACAAAGAATGGAAAACCCTAGTGCAATCAAGACCGTTCATAGTTTAGTTGGAGTAACATGGTGTCCAATGTTCTTCTCTATGGCAAGAGTGAAGTGAGAGCTTGGCCAGGGTGGTTTCAGATTCACTTCAGTGTGTCCACAAAAAAAAGTAATTGGACTTGGGTTGAGTTTGGAATAGCCTTGATTGGGTTGGGTTGGGTTTGGTTGGGTTGGGTGGGGTCTAATATTCTACCCGAGCCAACATTTGTTTTGGCAAACTCTTGACGGACGAGCCCATCTCAATCTGAAGATGGCAACGTGCGGGAGAGGACAAGAGTTGGTATGGATTCAGGATTCAGTACTGTCATCTCAACCAAGTTGGGGAGATGAAGAAGAACAACTCAGTTTCCTTAGGAAATTGGCCTCGGGTAGTCTAGCCCTCGGCTTAGAAAGTGAAGAGAGTAGAAGGCTCAAAGGAAGTCCAGTGTTTCATCTCCTTTACTCCACTCACGGAGTAAGTGGACCAAACTTAGACACAAAAAGCTGGAGTAACTCAGTGGGACAGGCAGCATCTCTGGAGAGAAGGAATGGGTGACGTTTCAGGTTGAGACCCTTCTTCAGACCAGTTTGGCCAGTCAAATATCAGCCCGCAGCAGTAGTGAGTAGTATTCTGTAGCTGAGTTCTTTCTCATAATCATAATCTTACTTTATTAGCGAGGAATTTGATTTGCCATACAGGTATACCAATAAAAAACAACAAAACACACAAGATATATTTTAACATTAACATCCACGTGGTAAATTGTAATCACTTTTCTTCTCCAGAGAACAGAGTGTGGAACTGGCTCTGGAGGGAACAACTGATTAATAGCTCATGCTGATTTTATGGTCAAATTTCAACCACTTGCCCAATCTTTCCTCAGTGAGTCACAGCATGGAAACAGGCCCGTCTTCTAATAAGTCCGCGCCGACCACCAACCAGACGCTAATCGCGTTTTATTCTTCCCATGTAATAGCAATGTTACAAAATTTTGAGATTTAAAAAATCAAGTCTGCAATTTATCCCATCAGATAAAGCACAAAAATAAGTTTAATTTGACACCTAATTCACTTTCATATCTACAGTATTGAAAAAGGTATGGCCATTTTCATACTCGGAAATTAGCATCTTATTCCCTTTTGATTTTCCATTGACACAAAAGCTGTGATCGAGGACAGTGAAATGGCCATAACTTTCTTAAAAATTAAGAGAACTGAAAGAAATTTTCAGTTATTATAGATTGAAGCATTCTGAAACAAATATGAAACAATTTTACTTGGATGACCTGAAATTAAAGCATATAATTAGTTAGTTACCCAATTGTAGCTAATTCCAAACTTCAATTACTAGATCTAAACATCTATTCATTTCTTAAGAAAAGATTAACATTTTTAAATAGCCTAAGTGTCCAAAGAACATTCACAAAGAATTCACAATAAAACATGATTTTTAAATCTCATTTACATTCATTTATAGGCCAAATGGAAGGAATTTAGTGTTCAATTGCTGTAAATTAATGGCCATTTAAATCAGCTTTCGAGTGGGATCCTGTGGAACTCTGTGGAACGCGCTGGTTTAGAACGTTCCCATTGCGGTAGATTTGTACCCCAAATGCTCAGAAAAATACTGCGGGATTTAATGGGGCCCCAAATTAGCTACTCGCAACATTAAACTTGAAGCCCTTTTTAATGTAAAAATAAACAACCTACCTTCCGTTGTCCGCTGTATGAGATCCGTCCCGTTGTCGGCGGTCGCGGGTTTAGAGGATCATTTTTAACTTACTATAACAACTAAATTAACCAATATAGTTTGAAAATAGTTCCAGTGAAAGAATCTCCCAGCGATTTTTCGTCAGCAACTAAGTAGGCTGAACAACCTCGATTTGAATAGCCTAGGGAAAATCGCGTTTTAAACCCACCACCCTCTCAATGGCGCCAAAATCACGCACACGGGCTGGGACAGATCTGCAGCCCCGCTCAAGGTAGATTTTGCAACATACCTACACGTAACCATCGACTCCCTCTACCAGGCACCTACACATTGGGGCTGACTTCCAGCAATCAATCAACCTGCCAACACTCATTTCTTTGCGATGAGGGATGAAACCGGAGAAATCGACGCGGTCACAGAGAAAGCGCGCAAATTCCACACAGACAGCACTGGAGGCCAGGGTCAAAGCTAGCCCCTGGAGCTGTGAAGCAGTAGCTCTACCTGCTGCACCAACCCGAACCCGAACCCGAACCCGAACCCTAACCCTAACCCAAATACCAAGCAACAGTACATAGTGAAAAGGAATCTCCAGGGAGGGATCAATAAGCACCAGAGAGCATGTTGTCCCACTGTCTGTTAAATCACAACCTAACCCTAACTGTACTAACTGAGGAGATGTGGGATGCAAGTGTTTTTGGGAATGGTAAGGTTTATAATTGCATTTCAACAGAGAGAAAATCAAACAGAATTGAATATTGATCACATTGGCCATCGTGACTCCACTCCAGAGATGTCCTTGAGTCGGGAAAATCTCTGTGTTAAAAGCACTACATTTTACAATTTAACACAAGCTGGAAAGTAAACAGGTTAGTGACCCCTGCCAATGACATGCTGGGCAGTGGCTTAGTACATACCCTGAGGAAAAACATCTTTATCTCAGGCAGACTTTGAACATCATTTACTTTGCACAAAGCAGCAGAAATATGGCTGAGCCACATATATTCATGGTTAGTAGAAACAAGGAACTGCTGATGCTGGTTTATATCAAAGATAGACACAAAGTGCTGGAGTAACTCAGCGGCTCAGGCAGCATCTCTGAAGAAAAGGGATGGGTGACGTTACGGGTGACGATCCTTCTCCTCTAGCCAACAAAAATGATTAATACCCGGGCGGATACCAGCAGGTGGACGCAGCATCACAGGGCCAGAGTCTCGGGTTCTTGGTTCTGACCTTGGGTACTATCTGTGTGGAGTTTGCACGTTCCCCCTGTGTCCGTGTGGGTTTCTTCCAGGTGCACCGGTTTCCTCCCACACCCCAAAGAAGCGCTGGTTTGTAGATTAATTGGCCTCTGCAAATTGACCCTAGTGTGGATATGAAAGTGGAGTAACAATGCTAGCGTGAACGGGCGATCGATGGTCGGCATGGACTCAATGGGCTGAAGGGCCTGTTTCCATGCTGTATCTCTAAACTAAACTAAACCCCTTCTACTTGAGTTTGAGGCAGTAGAAGTCTGCAGCAGGGTGATGCCATCCAGTTCGACATCCGTAGGTGCCCGCCCTAAAAAGGGCGCATGCTCCGGGTTGGCGCCAAGCTGCGGCAACTGCTGCTGTCTCTGTTTGTTGTTGTTCGCCTGACTGTGGTCAGTTGACAGGGCTCACCACGGAGAGGTCGACAACATGAGCCCTAACTAAACCCCTGAAGGCAGGCATAGGCATATTCCAACAGCAATTACTAATTATTTATTTGAGGCTTAATTCCTTCAATGCTCATGGCAAGCTCAATCTAATGGTTTCCTGGTCTGGCTGAATGTGGAGAGAGAGCCTTCCATTTATATAAAACTTAGTTAAGAGTTTTACACCCACTCTGGAGTGTTTATTATTTGGGATTGCTACGGTTTTGATGGCACGTGCCATGCACCAGCGGGACAAAAATAAGAGAGTACGGATGATTGCATGGCTATGAAACTGGTGGAGAAGGGAGAGAGAGTTTCAGGTATATGGATCATTGGGGTATCTTCCAAAGCAGCTGAGACCTGCACAGGAAGTATCGGTTACAAGCTGCAGGACATCTGTGCTGGGACGTTTCCTTGTGTTATTCAGGAGGATTTAAACTGGCACGTTGGGGCATGGGAACCAGTGCAGCTCCTCAGCAAGTGGTCGAATTGATGGGTCTTCACATTACAGGAAGAATGTGGAGGCTTTGGAGAGGATGCAGACATTGTTCACTGGGATGTTGCCTGGATTAGAGAGAATTAGCCACAGGGAGAGGTTGTAAAAACTTGGCGATAGACACAAATAGCTCGAGTAACTCAGTCGTTTCAGACAACATATCTGGAGAAAAGAAATAGGTGATGTTCGAGTCGAGACCCTTCTTCAGACTCCAAAGTAAAGTTTTCTCTGCAGTGTGGGAGGCAGAGGGGAGATATGCAATAGAAGAATAGTAAACTGAGATAGAATGAACCTTTTCCTCAGAGTGGAAATGTTGAATACTGGGCGGCATCGATTTACGGTGGGAGGAGGAAAGTCTGTGGAATTCTCAGCCTCAGAGAGTGGTGGAGGCCGGTTCTCTGGATACTTTCACGAGAGAGCTAGATAGGGCTATTAAAGATAGCGGAGTCAGGGGATATGGGGAGAAGGCAGGAACGGGGTACTGATTGGGGATGATCAGCCATGATCACATTGAATGGCGGTGCTGGCTCGAAGTGCCGAATAGCCTACTCCTGCACATATTGTCTATTGTCTATTGTTAAGTGAAGGTGTGTGATGGAGTATTTCTACATGCAATGTGGTATGTGCCTGGAATAAACTGCTAGAGAAGGGGAATGGGGTTAGGTACTCAGACTAACGTACAAAATGTCGGGTGTATGTTCAGCACAGTGATGTAGAAAGATTACACTCTTGGCTATGCTATAGTTTGATGAGATGTTCCATCAAGAATATTTCCATGTGTTTCATTATACTTTTACACACAGACACAAATATCAAAGTTTGCGATGCAAGCTAATTACTTTTGAACTTACAGTGGTTGTAATTATAATTTTACTATTTCTAGACACACTAGAGGAGCTGACCAATATTTATTTGTCAATAATTAATGCTAAAATCAGATTATTTGCTTTTTTATACTCTACTGATTGTGAAAACTTAATGAACACATACTGACTGCAAGTTTCCTATATTAAGTGACCACATTGGCTATAAAACCTTTTGTAGCTCATCTTTTAAAACATACTTAGACTTTCTTTTAGATGTTTAGTGTCCACTGATTCTCGGTGTCTTAAGCTGACAAAACAGGCAGATACTACCTTGAAGAATGGCACCTCTGTCAGCATAGTGATATTCAGTGTCAGTGTAGGTTATGCCTGTAGCAAGGTTTGAACCCATCACCTCCTGATTGATTGGTTTTGTCACCCCAGGAAGCCACTGGAAAGTCTTATTATTTCTGCAGATGCACCATGGAAAGCATCCTATCCGGATGCATCACAGCTTGGTACGGCAACTGCTCTGCCCAAGACTGTAAGAAATCACAGATATTTGTGAATGCAGCCCGGTCCATCACTCAAATCAGCCTTCATCCCACCGGCTCCATCTGCACTTCCCGCTGCCTCGGGAAAGTAACCAACACCACTCCCGCCTTGGTCATTCTATCTTGTCCCCTCTCCTAGAGTCATAGAGTTATAGAGTGTGGAAACAGGTCCTTCAGCCCAACTTGCCCACACCGACCAACATGCCCCATCTGTACTAATCCCACCTGCCTGCGTTTGGTCCATATCCCTCTACGCGTGTCCTACCCATGTACCTGTGCAAATGCTTCTTAAACGTTGCAATGCTGCTTCCCTCAATGACTTCCTCCGGCAGCTCATTCCATACACCCTTCTCCCCCTGTGTGACAGTGTTACCCCTCAGCTTCCTAATAAATCTTTCCCTCCTCATCTGAAAGATATTTCCTCTGGTTCTTGATTCCCCTGCTCTGGGCAAGAGATTCTGTGCGTCTACCTGATCTATTCCTCTCAAGATTTTGTACACCTCTCATCCTCCTGCACTCCAAGGAATAGAGTCCAAGCCTGCTTAACCTCTCCCTATAGCTCAGGCCCTCGAGTCCTGGCAACATCCCTGTAAATCTTCTCTGCACCCTTTCCAGCTGTCAGGCAAAAGATTAAATATTTTGAAAGCATGTACCACCAGATTCAGGAACACTGTCCTCCCGCTGTTATCAGATGAATTCGCAATCTTCCAATCTACCTCCTCATCCTTGCACTTTTTTAAAACCTCTGCACAGTCTATGAATCAGTAACACTATATTCTACACTCTGATTATTTTCTCTTCTGCACTATATCATATTAGAATTGTATGATTGCCTAGATGGCACTCAAAGCAAAATATTTCACAGTATCTCGATGCATGTGGCAATAATAAGCTAATACTAATTTCAGGTAAGAAGGTCATAGTTTAAAAGCGATGTGTGAGAAAAGTTATTTTTACACTAAGAGTGGTGCGTGCAGAGAGGAAAACTCTGATTTAAAACCTCCACTGCCTTGTGGCCATATCCAGTCATGGAAAAGGCTCTAGGATTCGGAGTCCCAGAGGCAGTTCGTTGTTGTCTACAACCTCGCTCTGGCAGCTCCTGCGACGGCGCTGGTGCCAAACTGTAATGGCCCTGCTGTTCCTTTGGATCGATCAGTGATGTGGAGAGGGGGGACGTGCTGCATGGGCAACAGCCTGTCCTCCATATGACCGCCCAGACTTGCATCCGACCACACATCACTCACCTACAGCTGCTCTAGCCGAGGTTTGGAGCAAGCGGCCAACAACTAGGATGCATCACCCATGGTCAGCCATGACCGAGGGCGGCCTACGAGGCGGTGCTGGCTCGTAGGGCCGAATGGCCTACTCCTGCACATATTGTCTATTGTCTACAGCAAAATGGTGGGTGCCTCGAACACATTGCCAGGGGTGGTGGTGGAGGCCGATATGATAGAACAATACCACTGGTTTGACAGCATAATTAAAAGTGACTATTTTCCATTTCAGTTGAAATGCAGCTCATGTTACCCAGTCATTGCAAGGATTGATTTTCAAATTTCAGATGACTTTGCCTCCCGGGAGTACAATGAATGTGTTGCATAAAACTTTACATCCCGTTGGGTGGAATCCCATGGGAAACATATTCATGAATCTCCCAACAGAGCCAGGCAGAAAGAAAGTCCGCCACCATATTCAGAAAGCCAGCCCTTAGTTCTCGATCCGCTCCACACAGATGTGATATATCAACGACAAGAGGATCTGTCAATTTCAGGTCAATTTTGTCAACGTTTTAAAATCAATTAGCTGCAACGAATCTGGCTGTAAATTTGGGAGGTGCCTATGTGTCAAACAGGAGACTGATTAGACTCTGATGCCGACTGATTGTGTCCAGTACTGTGTCAATTGACATGCGCTCTGTGCAAATGTATGCATGTACATACAGAAATGTACAGCTTGCAGACACACACACACACAGAATGATAATTAGAATTCTGAACTTTACTGATTGTGGCCAAGATTGGGGAAAGAAAAGCTTTCCATCCTCCCCCCAATCACCTCATTAAACCCATCTCCTTCCACTGTGATCAAAAGCACTGCTTTGTTCTAAAGCTGGGAGCTAGAAGAAGGAAAGGGTTTTGATCCTCGGTCGATGATGAAATATCGAAGTGGAGCCGAGGAAAATCGTTTCGAAACTGAATCTTAAATTGGGGGAATTGACGCGGGCTGGAGCCCCTTCCCTTGTTGTTTGGTGGAAAGGTGAACAGGAAGACCTGTGATGTCCCATGGGATTCAATTGCAGCTGACATTCCCTGAACTCTCACAATGGTGAAAGTCTGGGCACTTGAGTCTCCAGATCGAATTTAAAAAGTGGCATGATATAAAGTTATGTTTTAAAGAACACTTTATTCCAGCAAAAAATATTCAGCTGGATTAGTAGTAAACAGGAAAGTAATAAAATGTGCTGATAGATGAATTAATTATTGATCTAACTTGGTGCATGCTGTTTCATTGGCCACTGTCTCGAGCGCTAACTGCCAGCACCATGTGGAATCTGTTTATTAAGGTGATCCATGTTGGGTCGCTAGAGGAAGGAAGGGGTAAAAGGCAGCAGATATCTGAAGTACCTCCCCAGTAAGCTCCCATAATTGGACCCTTTAAGACCGAGATCGATGGAGTCCTGTAGGTATGATATCAAGGGAAATGAAACAAAAGGGCAAATTGAGACACAAATCAGCTGTGATGAGACTGGCTGGAGTGTTGGAATGGCCTACTCCTGATCCTGGGAGCTTAATCTCATGGGAATCATGTGAGATAATTAATATGATCAGAGGGTTAAGGTAGGCATTGTTACTCTGTCTAAGGTGCTGAAAACATTTTGATAAACCGGCTGGAATGATGAAAGATGGCCCTCACATTTGAGGCACATAATCATTCACTATACTTTATCACTATACACTGATGCTGATGAGAGAGTTGAACGTTTTGCAGATGTAGTGTATCACTGAAGTCAAGTCAAGTCAAGTCACATTTATTTATATAGCACATTTAAAAAACAACTCTCGTTGGCCAAAGTGCTTTACATTTGTTATAAGAATAGTAGAAACAAACAAACTACATACATATATACACATAGACCTCGCTCAGTGGACGTCAAGAAAGGCTTGGGAGTATAGATACGTTTTTTGTCTTGACTTAAAGGAGTCGATGAAGGGGGCAGTTCTGATGAGAAGGGGGATGCTGTTCCACAGTCTAGGAGCTGCAACCGCAAAGGCGCGGTCGCCCCCTAAGCTTATGCCTAGACCGCGGGATATTCAGCAGCCCCAAGTCGGCCGATCTGAGGGACCTGGAGGTGGAGTGGTGGGTGAGAAGACTTTTAATGTAGGAGGGGGCAAGTCCATTGAGGGCTTTGTAGACATAGAGGAGGGAATACAACTAAGGAAGCAATAACATTCCTAAATTCTTGATCCATTTAAATTCAGTTGAAAGTTATTCAAAGTTCTGGTCAAATTACAAAGTCCTTTATCCACTGCATCCAAGGAGGAACTTCTATCCAAGAGTGCCAGCCTCACTCATTGAGTCTGAGAGCAACCATTATACTGACTTTGGGATTCTGTGGGTTTTTAACGTTAGAAGCACCTGCCTCTATGTCATGGTTATCTCGATATCTCACGCAGCTCTCTATGTCATGGTTAACCAACATATTAACAGATGAAAGAAAGCACAACAAAGTTAATCACTTAAAGACACAAAGTGCTGGAGTAACTCAGCAGGTCAGGCAGCATCTATGAAGAACATGGATAGGTGATGTTTCGGGTCAGGACCCTTCTTCACACCTCTGACCAAAAGCGTCACCCATCCTTGTTCTCCCGAGATGCTGCCTGACCTGCTGAGTTACTCCAGCACTTTGTGTCTATCTTCGGTACAAACCAGCATCTGCAGTTCTTTGCTCCTACTGATTCTCAGCTGCCTTGTTTTCCTCAGAATCTTTGAGGTGGATCATAGTCCTGCTGGTGAAACAACCAGGATCCAAGGCAGGGCAACCAAGGCTGTATGAAACAAATGTTTTTGTTTGTAACCCAGCATCTGCAGTTCCTTGTTTTTAAACTTAACCAGTTGGTGGTGTTGGAGAAGGGGATGAAATCTTGATACAGCTGCTCCAGCTCCATGTACCCGATGGAATTTGGGACACGTTCAATTTCCTAACACGTTCTGGTCGGAGATGGACTTGATTAGTAGTGGTGTCAGGGGTTATGGGGCAAAGGCAGGAAAATGGAGAGGGAAAGATAAATCAGCCATGATTGAATGGCGGAGTAGCATTGATGGGCCGAATGACCTAATTCTGCTCCTAGAACCTATGAACTTATTCTTGGTTGTCAGGGGTGACAGCAGCAGACTTGACCCAGTCTCTCTTCACTCAGAGGTTGTGTAGGCACCATTATCCTTGTCAATGCTGATTTTCTGAGGTACACAAAAATGCTGGAGAAACTCAGCATCTATGGAGCGAAGGAAATAGGCAACGTTTCGGGCCGAAACCCTTCTTCAGAAAATCTACTCCACTGATTTTCTGAGGCTATGGTTAACTTTTTTCATGCATTGGAGCTATGACCTTCCTCTGCATCCTGGACGTTGATGAGTTCACATTTGTGAGAATTTAAGTGTCATCCTCTCGTTACTCCACTTGATAAAAAATAGTGTAAAAATATTCCATTCCAAATTTTTTCTAGTATTTATAATACCAGGGAGAAATCAAAGAGTAATTGCTTGTCTTCAATAGCTCATGTAAAAGCACTGTGCCCTGACAGAACATGTCAGGAATGCGAGTCTTGTACCCTTGCCAGCTTTCTTTCCAATTAGTTTAAATGATGGGGTATCTGCAGATTACCGATCCAAAGAACCATGACCACTAAGCTGATAATGAGGGTGGGTGTGTAACTGAGTGGAGTCTCATTACCAATGGTGGTGGCTTGTGCAATGGAGAGAGTGTTATAACTGGAAGTCTGCATATGAGGGTGTGGTGTGTAATTGCAAGCATGTACGAACCAAGGGTTTGATGTTGAAGGTGTCTTATATAGCATGATTGTTAGCAGAGAGCACAGACCACAACATAATACCATGTGCAGAATCCTTTGGACTTCTGAATGCTGAATACATGCCCGTTGATTCAACGGGCATGTATTCAGCATTCAGAAGTCCAAAGGATTCTGCACATGGTATTATGTTGTGGTCTGTGGTGGCTATTGTGCAGACAGGCTCAGTGGCCATTGCGTGGACAGTCACTCAATGGCTGTAGTCTAGACTGGCACTCAGCGACTGTAGTCTAGACAGATACTCAGCAACTATTGAGTAGGGAGGCACTCAGTGGCCATTGTGTACAGTCATTCAGTGGTTGTTGTGGCGACAGACGTGCTGGTACAATCTGTGGTGTGCCTACACTATTAGGTAATATGTCTGTCTGCTAGACCAGTTGGGTAATATGTCTGTCTGCTCGTCTGATCCACAGTTGAGTTAAATATCACACCTGGTTAATTTGCACTGTCCCAATTGAACGAGTAACTTCACCAATGTCTAGGAATATCATATGTCTTGGAAGGAACTACAGATGCTGGTTTAAACTGAAGATAGACACAAAATGCTGGAGTAACTCAGTGGGACAGGCAGCATCTCTGGAGAGAAGGAATGGGTGACGTTTCGGGTCGAGACCCTTCTTCAGACTGAGCGTCATGGGAAAGAGAAACGAGACGATGATGTAGAGAGATATAGAACAATGAATGTAAGATTGAGAAGAACATCTTTTAGGACCGAGATGAGGAAAACATTTTTCACACAGAGAGTGGTGAATCTGTGGAATTCTCTGCCACAGAACGTAGTTAGGCCAGTTCATTGGCTATATTTAAGAGGGAGTTAGATGTGGCCCTTGTGGCTAAAGGGATCAGGGGGTATGGAGAGAAGGCAGGTACAGGATACTGAGTTGGATGATCAGCCATGATCATATTGAATGCGGTGCAGTCTCAAAGGGCCGAATGGCCTACTCCTGCACCTATTTTCTATGTTTCTATGTTTCTATGTGCTAAAAAGTGCGCCAATGATAAAGGAAACAGGCCATTGTTAGCTGTTTGTTGGGTGTGAACGAGAAGCTGATGTGACTTGTGTGGGGGAGGGATGGAAAGAGAGGGAATGTAGGGATTACTTGAAGTTGGAGAAATCAACATTCATACTATTGGGCTGTAAGCTGCCCAAGCAAAATATGAGATGCTGTTCCTCCAATTAGTGTTTAGCCTCACTCTGACAATGGAGGAGGCCTAGGACAGAAAGGTCAGTGGGGGAATGGGAAGGAAAGTGTTTAGCAACCAAGAGATCAGGTAGGTCCAGGCGTACTGGGCGAAGGTGATCAGCAAAATGATCGCCCAGTCTACATTTGGTCTCTCTGAGGTATAAGAGTCCACATCTTGAGCAACAGATACAGCAGATGAGGTCGGAGGAGGTGCAAGTGAACCCCTGCCTAATCTGAAAGGATCGTCGTGGTCCCTGGACAGAGTCGAGGGAGGAGGTATAGGGACAGGTGTTGCATCTCCTGCGGTTGCAGGGGAAGGCACCTGGGGAGGGCGTGGTTTGGGTAGGAAAGGATGAGTTACAGTATGTCTGTCTGCTAGTCTAATCCAGTTGAGTTCATCATCACACTTACCTTGGCCAAATAACAATCCTGGTTTATTTGCACTGATTGAAAACCCACGAGGTCACAGGGAGAATGGGCAAACTCCACACAGTCAGTGGCCGGGGTCAGGATCAAACCAGTTGCACCACTGTGATTCCCTAACCCAGCGTTAGTGCTAATGCGCTGACCCAGTCTGGTGATAAAAATGCTACTTTTGGTTTTAGATTATGCCTAACAGACCGAGGCAGTCTGCGGCTGCCAAATATGGCAGGACGTATTTCTGGTGGTTTAATCGTAGAACGATCCTCTACCTCCACAAACACCCCTCCACATTAGTTGCCTCCATGTCCCAAGCAGAGACTGAATCCTCAACAACAGATTCGTAATTGCCAAATTAGATGTGACGTTTGACTGTCCATCAAATAGCCTTTCATCCCTTCACCAGTATTTCTGTACGTAGAAGAAAAGAGCATCACTCTGTTTTCTCTCCTGAAATTGCTTGTCATAGCATCCTTGAAATTAGTCTTTAATACCTGGAGGTTGCGGAGGGTCGATAGCAAACCAATGGGCTTCAAAAACTGCCCACGTTACAGCGAAGGCCAAATTATAATAAGGGGGCGACGAGCTGTCAGGATCTTCCCTCTTGCAGTAATTGACTTTATGCGTGTCTTGAAAAGGCCACATTATGGGCGAATATGCTGTGTTACGATGTAATTAAATTGGCGATATTAGCATAAAAATGTATTTAAGTGCAAGTACCACGCTCCGAGAGATAAGGGGACAGAATCTCTTAAGTCCCACTGATGAACCTGTAAAATCCTCCAGTGCTGGAAGTGGTAAGTGCAGCTGATTGTGAGGTGATTAATCTCTTTGTCGTGAAAGTGGGATTTGTATTAAATTGAATACACATTGAAACTGTTAGCTGGACACGAAAGAAATTGAGATAAACATATGGTAGCCAGTCCCAGTAAGAGCACTGGAAATATAGTGGTAAATGGAGCTTGGGCTAAGATGGTGATGTGGCATAATTAAAGTTCTTGAGCCGAGATGCTTGGTAAACCTATGTCGGGGGGGTGGGGTGGGGGGTGGGGGGGTGGGAAGTCTGATTCCATTGCAAATCAATGGGGCCTGCCTTTCTCCCCAAAGTCTTAACATGTACTTTCTACAACAATTATTTATCTGGAAAATGTTAATAGAGTTGCAGTAATGGTTAAAAATGTACATTTTTTAGCTCTCCTGTTGTCTTATGTTCGAGCTACCCAAATGGTGTAGATTTGGAGTTTGGAGACCACCACAGTTCTCTGTCCTTTTGGGGAAATGATAAAATCGAAGCTGTTCACAAAACTGTAAAAATGTCAAGTTTTTTGTACAATTGCTTCCAATAGAATAATTTTTTTTTTTAAATTAATAAAAAAAGCTATGGTTGGAGTTGTCGCATAAATTCTGGCTAATCTTCTGTCTTCCATATTAAAACGTGTCCAGATTCGGCACTCTGCTTCCTGCAACATGATATTCTGCGCTGTTTCCTGAAAGTGCACCCCAAACCCTACCTCTCTGACAATGTGTAGAAACAAAGAACTGCAGATGCTAGTTTCTACCAAGGATGGACACAAAGTGCTGGAGAAACTCAGCGGGTCAGGCAGCATCTTTGGAGAAAAAGGATGAGTGACGTTTCGGTCGGGGCCCATCTTCAGACTGAAAAGAAACTTTAGTCTGAAGAAGGGTCCTGACCTGAAATGTCACCCATCCCTTTTCTCCAGGCATGCTGCCTGACCCACTGAGTTACTCCAGCACTTTTTCACTCTCTCTGACAATGTGTCTGGCACCTCTGATAATATCCCCTTATGCTGTTCTTAAAGATAGGCTTTGCTGGATAATATCCACCTTAGCCATAGTGGACAATTTGATCCAATTGCAGTTTCTTCATTGAAGGGTAATGCCCTTTCACAGTGATTTCACCAGCCCCTGAACAAGAGCTAGATCCAACCATACTTCTTATTGCCAAGAGTAGGTTTTGATGTGAAGCAGCTTGGAGTTGTAAGAAGTCTCCCAGATAATAATTTTAGCAGTGTTTGTAGTTGGGGTGTGAATAATGGCTTGAAAGTTATATTAGTTTAGTTTTAGTTTAGTTTAAATTAGTTATGAGATACAGCATAAAAAAACGCCCACTCGACCCACCGAGTCCGCACCGACCAGCGACCCCCGTACACTAGCACTATCCTACACACTAGGGACAATTTACAATCTTTACCAAAGCCAATTAACCCACAAGCCGAACATCTTTGGATTGTGGGAGGAAATGGGAGAAACATATACAAACTCCGTACAGAGAGCACCCATGGTTAAGATCGAACAAGGGTCTCTGGCGCTGTAAGGCAGCAACTCTACTGATGCACCACCGTGCCGGCCCACAAATCGCCAACCTATCCTATGCTGGGCTAGGCGATGACATTGGGCCGACACCTTGAACTACTGCAATTCACGAGGAGCTGAATCTCTCACCCCAGTGTAGGCGGGACAATGCCATCACCATTGTACACTGCCGATTGTGTTTAAGGGCAGCTTACTATATTATAGCAACTAGCAACAGAATTCTAGTGTCAGCATCAACGGAGCTCGTTGCAATAGCAAACCTCAATAACAATACGGGTGTCAGGGGTTATGGAGAGAAGGCAGGAGAATGGGGTTAGGAGGAGAGATAGATCAGCCATGATTTTTAAGTTTTTAATGTTTAAGAAGGAACTGTAGATATTGGAAAATCGATGGTTGACAAAAATGCAGGAGAAATTCAGCGGGTGAGGCAGCATCTAGGGAGCGAAGGAAATAGGCAACGAGACGAAGAAGGGTCTCGACCCGAAACGTTGCCTATTTCCTTCACTCCATAGATGCTGCCTCACCCGCTGAGTTTGATCAGCCATGATTGAATGGTGGAGTAGACTTGGTGGGCCAAATGGTCTAATTCTGCTCCTATCACTGATGATCATGTGAGCTATATTTGGTATATGAATATAATATTTTTATATGCTGTGTTTTTCCAGGTTCTAGACTGCGTCTGGAAGATGCAGCACCCCGGGTCATCGAGCATCCCTCAGACCTGATTGTATCTAAAGGGGAGCCGGCCACGTTGAACTGTAAAGCAGAAGGTCGCCCCACGCCCATCATTGAGTGGTACAAGGACGGGGAGCGGGTGGAGACCGACAAGGATGACCCGCGCTCCCACCGCATGCTGCTCCCCAGCGGATCGCTCTTCTTCCTGCGGATCGTGCACGGCCGGAGGAGCAAGCCGGATGAGGGCGTCTACGTGTGTCTGGCCAGGAACTACCTCGGAGAGGCGGTCAGCAGGAACGCATCCCTTGAAGTAGCCAGTAAGTGACTGGATCAGATGCATCCCCTCTGTCCAACACACTACTCCCATCCCTACCTCACATGTCATAAGGTCAAAAGGTCAAAAGTGATAGGAGTATGATTAGGCCTCTAATTCGACTCCTATCCAATGTCCTCTCCTGCTGATTGGAACGGCAGGGTGCCCTGGCCAATAGGTTATCAGTAAGTTATTGAAGCAGAATTCGGCCATTCGGCCCTTCAAGTCTTCTCCGCCATTTAAACATGGTTGATCTATCTCTCCCTCCTAACCCCATTCTCCTGCCTTCCCCCCATAACCTCTGACTCCTGTATTAATCAAGAATCTATCACTCTGCCTTGAAAAATATCTACTGACTTGGCATCCACAGCCTTCTGTGGCAAAGAATTCCACAGATTCACCACCCTTTGACTAAAGAAATTTCTCCTCGTCTCCTTCTTAAATGAATGTGCGGGAATGAGCTGAATTTGAGCTGCACCGTTTTTCATTGTGAGGTGAGAGAAGCGGGAATTTGTCAGTGAAGGGTGATTAAAAAGTGTTCAAAAGCATGAAAAAAAACCTGTTCTCACAGGAGTGACGAGAGGCCATAAGGTTGACCAATTCTTGATTAGTACGGGTGTCGAAAGGTTACAGGGAGAAGGCAGGAGAATGGAGTTGAGAGGGAGAGATAGATCAGCCATGATTGAATGGCAGAGTAGACTCAATGGGCCGAAGGGCCTAATTCTGCTCATCTGACTTATGCACATGAATAAATGAGAATTATCCAGTGTTAATCTGATGGGACATGAGGAGAATTTTTCCCACTATACTCTGGTTTGTTCTGATTTTGAATTCACTGCCTTAAAGTGGCTCAGATTAGGAAGGAATGAGGAAGTAGAGCAGCACAGAGATTTGTGGTGCAATGAGGATGGACTGGACTGTTCTACATAGAGCTAGCAAAGATTCAATGGCATGAATTATGTTTTTTACAGTGAAAGATCCTGCAGTTCAACGAGTTGAATGATTTTGTTAACGTCTCAGAGTGTGGGATGCGCACTTCACAATCTCTCCATTTACAAGAGAAATGCCCCCCTTGGAAGAAGTGTCGCTCAATTTCCAATCCATTACAGCCGGCAGCTGAGAGGTGGTGCGGTTGGAGCTGTCCTCTTGTCCTGAGCACCCTCAAAACCCTCTTCACAGCCAGTGTTTATCAGATGTCATCCGGCTGAGTTAAGCCATTGACCGGTCGATCAATACAGAGCGGCTGAGCATTGCTGCTTGCAGCCAGCAAAGCCAAAGGTCACTGCTCACAGGCGTTAACACCCGAGCTGCAGTGTCAGCGTTTGCAAGGAGTTTCAGACATGCAACTTGCAATTGACAGGCCTGATACCATGAGGACTACCTCAAGCTGCAATTTCCCGTTGTACTGACATCTCATGGCAAAATATTAACCCCTTGAGGCCTGCCATTGTTTCCCCTCACATTGACAAGGCTTTATCACGTTTATATTTGCCTCTAAGCTGGCTGCAGCTGAATTCGCCTTGCTTTCACAGTCAATGGTCGAGGCCTGGAAAGCATTGCAGAACAGGGAGATCTGAGAATAAAGGTGCATGGCTCTCTGCACACGGCTCAGGCGGACAGGGTGGTGAAGAATGTGTGGCGAGGAACTGCAGATGCTGGTTTAAACCAAAGGCAGGCAAAGAAAACCAGAGTAACTCAGCGGGTCAGGCAGCATCTCTGGAGAAAAAGGAATAGGTAACGTTTTGGGTGGAGACCTTTCTTCAGACCGACCCAAAACGTCACTTACTCCTTTTCTCCAGGGTGGTGAAGAAGGCGTTTGGCATGCTTGCCTTCATTCGTAAGTTGTATTGAGAACAAAAGTTGGGACATGTGTAGTCCACCTGCGCGCATTTGGTCCATATCCCTCCAAACCTGTCCTATCCATGTTCTATGAAACGATTTGAGTAAAGGAATAAAATGATTCTAATACATTATATAGGGCCTTGGTGAGACCACCTCAGGAACATTGCACACAGGAGTAAGATTTCCTTATGATACCGGAATATATTTGGGTTGGAGAGAGTGCAGCAAAGTTTTTCCATAATGGCACCTGGGCTGTTAGATTTGGTGAAGAGAGATTTGAGTAAACGTAATCTATATGCTTCATAGTTTAGAATCTTTAGATGATTGAGAGGGGATCTCATTGACACCTGCTAAATTCTTACATCGAATTGACAGGCTGGAAGTGGGGAGGGCAGTTCAACTTGTTGATGAGAGTAGAATTAGAGCCACAATCTCAGAGTTACGTTTAAAATGATGAGAAATCGTTTCCTTCTATTGTGATTTAAAAAAAAAAATCTCTTGCCCGTAGAGCTGTGGATTCTCAGTCGTATCGTTCACTCGAAACAGAGAATGATAGATTTCTGGAAATTAAAGGGATAGGGACAGTGCAGGCAGATGGAACTGATATGAAAGATCAGCTGTAATATTGAATGGTGCAGAATCAAAAGGGCAAATAGCTTATTCTGGTGTCCTTACTGTAGAAAGTAAAATATTTTGAAGTTGATATTTTTTACATTTCAGATGCAATGTAAGACAAGTGCTAGCATTAATATCATCTGCCATCTATGCACGCAGCTAATCTTCATATTACAGTCAACCCCCACGTTACGGAAGGGGTGTATTCCTAGAAATTTGATCGTATCACAAGTATTTGTGAGGCAAAACCCAATTTCCTATTGAATCCCATGTGATAAGTGGAGATGCTCTCCGATGAGATGTGTTTTTTCTTTCAACAGTAATGGTAGAACCACATCTGTTGGTTCAGGGAGGAGGGCCGCTTAAGAGATTGTCTTGTCAGTTTCCAACACAAATCTTTTAAGTGGCCAGCAGCTGCATTTGAGGACCTATGTGGCTGCATATGCAATAATCAGGAGCAAAAACAAACCGAAGACTGGAAGGTGATGGTGAGACAGATGAGAGCAGGTAAAAGGGCAAATGACCCAGATGGTAGGGAGGGTAAAAGTAGGTGGCTGCCTCTTGTGTGAATGGAGGTTACCATCTTCCAGCTTTCAGTTTGAATGGAGATTTTGCCATTTAAATGTCTATCAAATATAGTTTAATGATATAACTCAAATCTAATTGACAGTAAATAATACAAAAATCTCGTTAAAAAATTGCCAGGCAGCAAAATGTACTTACCATGCAAAAAAAATACGCACCATGTAAGCTCACGCACATCATGAAATGGGTGCTGAAAACAAAACAGGCAACATTTGTTTTGGCTGGAAATGAAACATAGACTGGGCGATCGTTTTGCTGAACACCTTCGATCCTCTAACATTTTGTGTTCATTTATTTAAGTTTTTCCCCCACATAAGTTCTGTAAGGATATATTTTGTTCCATATCTTGAATTTTCGGGTAGTGCTTTGTAAATAACCCAAACAGCTGTAATGGAGGTTTCAAGCTGGGTATAGTAGGATTGGAGAAATATTTTTTTAAATCCATTGGGGAGAGGAGGGCGGAGACAGAAGTGAAGATATCAGTCTGAAAAAGGATCTTTCCCCGAAACGTCACCCATTCCTTCTCTTCAGAGATGCTGCCTGTCCCGCTGAGTTATTCCAGCATTTTATCTGTCCTCGAAGTGAAGATATATCTGTGGGAAAGGCTGTGGGAATGGCTGGGTTTGCTTTTTCCACAAGGATCAGGTTGAGGGCTGACCTGAAAGCAATTACGATGGACTTGATAAGAGAAAATATTTCCTTATGTGGGGTGGGGTGGAGACTTAAACCAGCTGATGTGCATATAAAGAAAGTAGAATCACAGAACTCCAGATGCTGGTTTATACCAAAGATAGACATAAAGTGCTGGAGTAACTCAGAGGGTCAGGCAGCATCTCTGGAGAGAAAGGATGGGTGACGTTTCGGGTCGCGACCCTTCCCCTAGATATAAATATGCAGTAGTCACTAATAAATCCAGTTGGGATTTCAGAGAAATTTCCTTACCCATTGGGAGTTTAGAATATGGTACATTACCCCAAGGAGTAGTTAGTAGAATGAATCCATTCAAAGGGAAGCTGGATAAACATACAAAAGAAGAAAAAAAATAGAAGGCTAAAACATTAGGGTGTGGGATGAGGCTGGTGGGGAGCATATAGACCATTGTATTATATTATACTATTATAGACCAGTTGGGCTAAATGACCTGCTTCTGTATTGTATAATTCCAGTACAGAGAACAATGGGAATGTAGGGGTGATTTTTATTCTGCCAAGTTTATTGCAGCAGCAGCAACTCGACTGGCTGCAGGGTGTAGTTTGAAGCTGCTGATTGTACATATTTAAACCAAGCTGCAGATGTAGAACTCTCTCATGAGTCTGTACCTAGTTATTCACAATGTTCTGTGGAGTCAGCATTTGCTTTTATTTTTTTCCACTGATAAGATTATTTTCTTAATTTGCTTTAGGAAGAGTTTTTTTTGCCCGCCTATGTGGCTGTGTGATGTTAATGAAAATCTTGTTTGTCCCTTAGCGTTAAATTCACTTATTCTCTTGTGTAATGCGTTGACATCTGTTATCTTAACTGAACCAAAAAGATATTGCCCTTTAGAACAGAAAATAAAACCTGCAGCAAGATACAGCTTTGTGCAATTTCAGCATATTACATGAAGCTCTAATTTTAAGGCGTTTGTGATGTGCACTCATTATTTGCAACATAGGAAGCGTTGCATCTGATTCACACACAGCAAGATTCCACAAGCAGCAGTGAGCGTTTATGAGACTCGCTCATCAAGAGTCAAGTGAAAGGGAAACGAGAGATATACTGTAGAAGATACATCGGGCAAATGAATGGCAGATATGAAAACAGCAACGACGATCGTGGAAAGATCGAGCCCACAATGGACTCTAGATATCTGGAAATATGGGATCGAAAGTTCCCATGATCAGAGTAATACATAGAAGCATGAAAAATAGGTGCAAGAGTAGGCCATTCAATATGATCGTGGCTGTTAATCCAAAATCACTATCCCCTTCCCTGCTTTTTCTCCATATCCCTCGATTCCATTAGCCCTAAAAACTAAAACTAACTCTCTTGAAAACATCCAGTGAATTGGCCACCACTGCCTTCTGTGGCAGAGAATTCCACAGATTCACAACTCTCTGGGTGAAAAAGGTTTTTCCTCATTTCAGTCCTAAATGGCCTACCCCTTATTCTTAAACAGCGACCCCTGGTACTGGACTCCCTCAACATGGGGAACATTTTTCCTGCATCTATCCTGTCCAATCCCCTAAGAATTTTATATTTTAATAATTTTTGGGACATTAATTGCCACATGCTGCATGATCCCTAAATGATTGTGATGATGGAACTACAGAGGGTCCCCGGGCTATGTAAAGATTCCCTTCATGAAAAAATGGATAAGGTATATAGAGGCATGTGGGCCAGACGCAGGAACGTGGGACTAGTGTAGATGGGACATATTGGTCGATATGGACAAGTTGGGCCTAAGGGCCCGTTTCCACACTGTATGATTGACTCCATAACTCTCTGTAAACTGGATTTTCTATAAGTTGGAAACAAACAATTTCCCTTCAAAAACCGCAATGTGAAATCTTCAGACCTCGACAGCGCTCGGGGAATGATTTGCGAAAAGTTGACTGGGGATGTGAGTGTAGGTTAGAGGAATTGTTGCCAGCAAGTGAGCTGTGAGAAGTGTTTGCCTGAATGCTGCCCAGTTAGAGTTGTGAGGAGATCCGATCTGCTAACCAGCGGGAAAATAATCAGTAGTTTAATAAAAGAAACCAAGTGCTAACGAGAGGTGGCTCGGGATTGGTATCGGATGAAGGAGAGTTTGGAGAAGGAATTGGTTTTTCCTGTGGTTGGTCTCTGCACTGTTGCCTGGTTGAAGGGAGTTGAGTGCATACATCTGAAATCAGAGGCATTTCCGTCTGAAGCAGGGACTTGACCCAAAACATCACCCATTCCTGCTCTCCAGAGATGCTGCCTGTCCCACTGAGTTACTCCAGCATTTTGTGTCTATCTTCAGTATAAATCAGCATCTGCAGCTCCTTCCCAAACATTTGTGCAAAATCAGATTTTCGTAAGTTGCAGTGTCCATAACTAGGGGACCCTCTGTATTATGTGTGTAAATGCTGCTCTCCAGAGCTGAATAATAGAAGTGTGGGGGGGGGGGGGGGTGGCTGGACACTGGCATTTCGCTTGATTGCTTTTGGGGATCAGGAAGCATTTATATAGAATGGTCTCTTGGGGGATTAAATGGCTAAAGTGCATGAAAGAACTGCTCTCAGGCAGCCTGTGAAATGTGCAGTATTGACAGCGACCTTGCAATCATCCCTACTTTGAAAACTCTCTGTACTTAGATAGCACAATCCCGTTATTCCTTTTACTTAGATAGTCCTATGATTGTTTACCTTGGCAGTACAGGTCCTTGATTTGATTTCCTCAGAAAGTGGTGTCCATGTGTTTAGTTTGGTTTAGAGATACAGTGCAGAAACAGGCCCTTCGGCCCACTGAGTCCGTGCCGACCAGCGATCACCTCTGTACATTAGTTCTATCCCACACAATTTACCAAAGCCAATTAACCTATAATCCTGTATGTCTTTGGAATGTGGGAGGAAACCGAAGCACCCGGAGAAAACCCACGTGGTCACAGGGAGAATGTACAAACTGCATATAGACAGCACCTGTGGTCAGGATCGAACCCGGGTCTCTGGCGCTGTAGTGTTAACCTGGATAGACTGTCCTATGAGACACTTCACTGGGAGTCAAAATCCTGTGATTTCCTTTATCTGGATAGTATTTTCCCATAGCCCGTTTAGCTGGAATAGTACGGTCTCATAGAATTTCCATTATTTATGATGACAGAATATCATGGCCCAGAGACTTGCGCATTGTGGTACTGACATCACCAGCCAGAATGTCACATGGTAGGCAGGAAACAGCCAGCTAGTACTAGGCAGTGGGTACACCTTCATCTGAAGGTAAAATCTGGAGGGGGAATATGCAGAAGTGTTCTCTCAGGAATGGGGAACCGCCGTGAAGGGAGAGGGATGGGGTGAGACAACAAAGGAGGACCCGCACGGGATAGTTTGTAACTTTGTCGTCGCCCTTTATGTGGCGACTCTTTGCATACCTTGGGTATGCAAAACAAAGAATTTCACTGTGACTTGTCACATGCGACATCATGGGCTTTGTGGTTTTTAGTTCAGATTTACAATATGTATTCAATTCAATTCAACTTTAAAGTATACCATGGGCTAGCATTCAGTCAAGTAAATCACCTGTGACAGTACGAGACAACAAAAATTAATAATGGAACTATTCTCCAGTTTAGTTGAAACAAATGGGTCAGAGCCATTGAGGTAAAATAGATCCATGTTGTAACTCTGAACTAAAAACCACAAAGCCCATGATGTCTCATGATCCCCACTTCCCTGTATATATGTCTGATGTCTGTGCTACCTGCGGCTGGTGTTGGGGACATACTGCCTGTGCTGTCCTGGCAGAATCCTCCAAATCCACTGTCAGGGTAAGTGAACCAGTGACAACATTTTCGTGTAGGTCACAACATAGCTTTGGCACCCTGATTACACCAAGCTGGCTTTGGTGGGTAGGCCATGTGGTTTATGTATCCAGCACCAGATTGCTGAATGGATACAAAACGGAGTCGGCACAGTAGCGCAGCGGTAGAGTTGCTGCCTTACTGCGCCAGAGTCCCGGGTTTGATCCTGACTACGGGTGCTGTCTGTGCAGAGTTTGTACGTTCTCCCTGTGACTGCGTGGGTTTTCCTCGGGTGCTCCGGTTTCCTCCCACATTCCAAAGACATGCAGGTTTATAGGTTACTTGACCTCTGTAAATTGCCCTAGGATGTAGGACAGAATTATCATACGGGTGATTATTTATCCGTGGTCGTCATGTCCATGGGAAATCCACGAGGCTGAATAGGAAAGCCCCATGATTCACTCTATCTGGATAATAGCTTTATGACCCTCCAAACCCAATCTGTATCGGCCCATAATTCGTATCATCTGGATGGTTCTGAATCCTGGGATTTCCCACTATTTGGAGAATAATACCCCAATGTTTCCCTTTATAAAGTCAGGGAGTCACACAGCGTGGAAACGGCCCTTTGACCCAACTTGCCCACAACGGCCAACATGCCGCATCCACACTCTATGTAACAGCCTCACATGGAATAGTACTGAGTATGATACACGTTACATGTATAGCAATGTTCCTTGTGATACTCTTTCCCTTGATACTAATGCCCCCAATCCAGTTTAGTTGTAGAGTACATCTTTATATGAATTAATTGCAGGATATTGTATCTGCATGGTACCATAGTTTTTTTTATCTTCCCACGATTTACTTTCCATGGAAAGTGCCATATAATCTAATTCCTATTATTAGAAAAATATTGTACCATTATCCTCTTTACTGTGGTAATACTAATCCATGATTCACACAATTTACATTGTATTATCCCATGCGATTCCTACATCCAAATTACATTGTTCCAGGTTTCCTTTCCCTGAATATTAGCTTCCCGTAATTACTAGCCATCTTTCAGTCCATGCCTGAATATCATTTCAGTCTTGCTGCTCGCAGGCATGGACTGCTTCATTTACCACAGAGTTGTGGATGGAATTGAATATTATGCATTCATCGGATGAAAGCAATTCTTCAGTACTGTAGAGACACAAGAGACTATAGATGCTGGAATTGTGAGCAAAAATCAAACTGCTGGAGGAACTCAGTGGGTCGGGCAGCATTGATTACTCCTGACCCGCTGAGTTCCTCCAGCAATTTGTTTTCTTCCTTGGTCCACTGTCCACTGTGCCACTGGTCCACTGTCTGGGATGTTATCTCTTCCAATGCTCTTTCTGCATCACACTATTTTTCGATAGTACCTGAAGTGAATTGAATCAACTGAAGGCTGAAGCCCCCAAATGACCCAGTCACCTATTCCTTTTCTCCAGTGATACTTCCTGACTTGCTGAGTTACTCCGGTTACTTTTGTGTCTACCTTCAACTGAAAACTATTTGTAAAGGTGGGGATCTCAAGAAGATAAACCATCTTTTCAGAAGCTCAGGCTGAACATGGTTTCAAATTTTTCAGCCTCATCTTCAACACTTGGGCACTGAGGCCAGCCATCAGTGGAGATAGGGATGTTCTTGGCGACTCCCCACACTTAGATTTAATTGTCCACCACCATTGATGACTAAATGGAGCTTTGATGGGATTAATTGATTATGGAATTGCTTAGGACTGTTCATTTACGTTGCCTGCTGACTTTACTGTTGAGTGAGCAAGTAGAGTCATAGAGTCTTACAGCATTGAAACAGGCCCTTCAGCCCAACTTGGGCTCCCAACATTTCCCATCTATTCTAGTCCTATCTGCCTGCATTTGGCCCATATCCCTCTTAACATATGTAGACAAAAGTGCTGGATAAACTCCACGGGTGCAGCAGCATCTATGGAGCGAAGGAAATAGGCAACGTTTCGGGCTGAAACCCTTCTTCAGAGTTTCTCCAGCACTTTTGTCTACCTTCGATTTTTCAGCATCTGCAGTTCCTTCTTAAACATCCCTCTTAACATATCCTATTCGTATACCTGTCTAAATGTTGCTTAAACATTGCAATAGTAGCAGCCTCACTATATCCTCTGACAGTTCGTTATGTACACTCACCACCCTTTGTGTGAAAAAGTTACCCCTCCGATTCCTATTAAATCTTTCCCCCCTCACCTTAAACCTATGTCCTCTGGTTCTCGATTGCCCTACACTGGGCAAGAGACTCTGTGCGTCTACCCAAATGGAGAGGAGTGTTGGAGGTTCATGGGATTTACACCCTACATGTGGAACATTGTGGTCATGTGCCGAGGCACAGAGATATGACAACCCTTGAGGTTGTAAATAGTGGCAGAATTTAAATATATTCCTGGTAGCATCTGATGATGCCACATGTTTAACCAGTTTTGAGCAGCCCTTTCTTATATTTTGACCATCTTATCTTATATATTATATTTTGGTTTGTAGCTTAATTGGCTTCTGTAAATTGTAACTTGTCCCTAGTGTGTGGGATAGTGCTAGTGCACGTGATCATTGGTTGGCACGGACTTGGTGGGCCGAAGGTCTGTTTCTACACTATATCTCCAATGTCTAAAGTGTAAAGACCGCATGATTCCCTTTTTACAACTGAATCATATATAACTATATCTGATCCATGATTTTCTAATTGGGGTCTCTTGTTGGAAGTTGCATAACATGGTGTAACTTATTCCAGTGATGAAGAACATGAGGTTCTGTGATTGTGACAAGTTGGCACAATTCTTTGTAACAGTTGTCTTTCCAGTAGGGGTTGGGAAACAACAATGACCATTTGGCCTTGTCTCTGGCAGCTCTCAATGGCCGGTTTGTGTGAGAAAGAGAGCAAAGAAACACTCACCATTCAACACAAGAGGTGGATCACAGGCAGGGAAAGATGAACAATGCATGCAGAGGACGAACTGGTCAAGGGATAGAAAAATAGAGTCACACTAAGGGAATAATCAAGGGCAGGGCTATAGTCAAGTTAAGAACAAGGCAGGTTTCTTATGGTTGACTACGTTGCAGGAGCTTTTCTCCACAGTCGAGATTGGCCATTGAAAATACCTTCCGAGGTCACAGTCCGAGACCAAAAGTTCACAGATCAGAAGTTGTTTAAACCAAGATTGCTGTTTTTCTGGCCCATTTCTGTCTGACAGGTAAAGTGTCACTTCTCAGCTGACACATACCACTGCTCCTTCAGAATGGATGAGGCCAGTGTTGTACAAACCTGAAAGTTACATTTACAAAAGTGCTCAGGACAGGTTTGAAATGAATAGGCATTGAAGCTGAGCTACAAAAGAAAGCCATTGAAGCCAACAAAGAGAGTAGAGAGTTCCATGTAAAAGGAGCAGAAACAGAATATTTCCCAGGATTAGTACGTCAGTGGCACCCTGGTGAAAATGGTTCTTCTTGCTTAAGGCTTTTAACTCTGCCAAATTTGGAACAAATTCCTACAGACCAAGGAGATTCCAGGTTGAAATCCCATTTTGTTGCTGGGTCAGCTGGGTTCTTCAGGCCATGCTCTGAAGAAGAGTCCTGAACTGAAACATCACCCCAAACATGTTCTCCAGAGATGCTGCCTGAGTTACTCCAGAACTTTGTGCCCTTCTTTATGTAGTCCGCGGGAGTTGGTGAGGAACTGCTGCAGGAGGTAAGTTCTCTCTCATCTCCCATTGTTGAATGTTAAGTTGTGGCCAGTGGTCAACATATCAGCAAGATATCTGAACACAGTCTCCAAAGATGTACAGGTTTGTAGGCTTAATGGCTTGGTAAAATTGTAAATTGTCCCTCGTGTGTGTAGGATAGTGCTAGTGTGCGGGGTCTGCGGGTCGGCGCGGACTCAGTGGGCCGAAGGGCCTGTTTCCGCGCTGAGCCTCTATGCTAAACTAAACACAGTCAGTCTTTTCAGGGGAATGAGCAAATTGGCTTATCAAGGTGCCTGAATATGGATGAATGTGTAATATTGTAAGGGTTGGAGATGGGTGGTGCTGAATATTAGACCATATATTATGTGGGACATGAATTGACCAGGCTGAATTCCAGCAATGCTTTCGATGGAGAAAAACTGCACTGAAAGCAGTAAATCATAGAATTTACTCTGACACTCATTGCAGTTGAAAAGAAAGGAAATTAATTAGAATTCATTGTAACTGCTTGGCAATGTGGAGTCGTTAAAAGCTCCGTCGGTTTGGACTAACTGTCGGATGACTGATAAATACCTACTATTGTGGCAGCCTTATTAAACCTCTCCTTTCTTGGCTGATGTGTTGCAATCCCAAGGTTACCCAGCCGCTTGCCTGAGCTCTGATTGCACTTCCAGATTTGAATGAAGCTGTTAATCCATTGTCTCTGCTAATGGCTTTATGGAGGCACAGCCTTAGTAAATAGAAGCAAATTGTCCCTTATCACTGTTGAAGGTAAATTATTGGTACACCTGTGACCTCAGTGGCTGTGCCAGCAGCACTGGGCTGGGGAGTGTAGGAGGCACTGTAGGTATTTCTTTATATGGCAGAAGGTATGGAGACTACATTTTCTGGAAAGGATACTTAGAGGTGACCTGAAGGTTGGAATAGACAAAGTTGGTCCAAAACTGTTGGATGTGTGGAGTTTGCACCTTCTCTCTGTGACCACATGAGTTTCCTCCGGTTGCTCTGGTTTCCTTCCATATTCCAAAGACTCATGAGCTTTTAGGTAACACCTCTTGTGGGTAGGGAGTTGATGGGAAAGTGGGATAACATGGAACTAGTGTGAATGTATTAATGGTCAGCATGGACTCGAAGGGCGAAGGGCCTGTTTTCATGCTGTATCTCTAAATTAAACTTAAACAAACTAACTGGTAAATATAAGACAGTTACAAATGTAAAAGGCAAGAAATTTAGGAGCAATCATATTGCTCAGATTGCTTAGAATATATAACTGAAGATAGACACAAATAGCTGGAGTAACTCAGCGGGAAAGGCAGCATAGCATCTCTGGAGAAAAGGAATGGGTGATATTTCAAGTTGAGACCCTTCTTCAGACTGGTTAGTGATAAGAGAAATGAGAGATATAGACGGTGATGTGGAGAGATAAAGAATAATGAATGAAAGATATGCAAAAAAGTAATGATGATAAAGGAAACAGGCTGCAGGGTGAAAATGAGAAGTTAGTGTGACTTGGGTGGGGGAGGGATAGTGAGCGAGGGAATGCCGGGGCTACCTGAAGTGAGAGAAATCACTAATCATACTACTGGGCTGTAAGCTGCCCAAGCGAAATATGAGATGCTGTTCCTCCAATTTGCATTTAACCTCACTCTGACAATGGAGGAGACGGAGGACAGAAAGGTCAGTGTAGGAATGGTGCAAGTGGAGGAGGTGCAAGTGAACCTCTGCCTAACCTGAAAGGACTGTTGGGGTCCCTGGACAGAGTCAAGGGAGGAGGTATAGTGATAGGTGTTGCATCTTCTGCGGTTGCAGGGGAAAGTACCTGGGGAGGGGGTGGTTTGGGTGCGAAGGGATGAGTTAACCAGGGAGTTGTGGAGGGAACGGTCTCTGCGGAAGGCAGAAAGGGGTGGAGATGGGAAAATGTGGCTAGTGGTGGGATCCCGTTGGAGGTGGCGGAAATTTTGGAGGATTATGCGTTGTATGCGACGGCTGATGCGGTGGAAGGTAAGGACCAGGAGGACTCTGTCTCTGTTGCGAGTAGGGGGAGGAGGAGGAGCAAGGGCAGAATTGCGAGGTACCGAGGAGACACGAATGAGGGCCTCATCTATGATGGGAATGGGGAACCCACGTTCCCTAAAGAATGAGGACATCTCGGATGTTCTAGTATGGAACACCTCATCTTGGGCGCAGATGCGGCGTAGACGGAGGAATTGGGAGTAGGGGATAGAGTCTTTGCAGGAAGCAGGGTGGGAAGAAGTGTAGTCGAGATAGTTGTGGGAGCCAGTGGGTGTGTAATACACGACAGTTTCTGGGGATGGAGACGGTGAGACCAAGAAAGGGGAGGGAGGTGTCGGAGATGGTCCAAGTAAATTTGAGTGCAGGATGAAATTGGTGATGAAGTTGATGAAGTCCATGAGTTCTGCATGGGTGCAGGAGGTAGCACCGATGCAGTCATCAATGTAACAGAGATAGAGTTTGGGGATAAGAGCCAGTGTACTCTTGGAACAGGGATTGTTCAAAGCACCCTACAAAGAGGCAGGCATAGCTGGGGCACTATCGGTGCTGATAGCTATGCCTTGAACTTGGAGGAAGTGGGAAGAGTCAAAGGAGAAGTTGTTGAGGGTGAGGACCAGTTCCGCTAGGCGGTGTAGAGTGTTGGTAAAGGGAAATTGGATGGTTCTGCGTTCGAGGAAGAAATGGAGGGCTTTAAAGCTTTCCTGGTGGGGGATGGAGGTGTAGAGTGACTGATCGTCCATAGTACAGATGGGGGAGTGGAGGCTCAGAAAGCGGAAGTCATTAAAGAGACGAAGGGCATGTGAGGTATTTTTGACATGGGTCGGGAGAGATTGGACCAGGGGGATGGGATGGAGTCGAGGTACGTGGAGAATTCCACAGATTCACAAGTCTCTGGCTGGAAAAGTTTTTCCTCATGCCTCCCATGGGGGCTTGGAAACATGTCTGGCTAGTTTGTAATGTTTTCCACGAAAGGATGAATTTTTGAAACCGAAATGGTCAGCCGCTGGGAGTTGAATAGTAGATGCAGCCTGATAAGGGGATTGAAAAAAAAGAGGTCAGGGTGTCAAATGCACTGTGGGAGAAATGATGTGCGCAGAGTGACTGAGAAGCTGTGGATAACGTGCGATCGGTGTCAACACTGAGTAATTACCCTGTGCAGTCAGTAACCACTGACTGACAAGTGCTTCATGAGCAATCAGAGAGAAGCTTTTATTATTGATCTCCTTAAACAATTTAAAACTGCTTGAGTGCATTTTGTTTTAGCCAAACCACTCAGCAGTAATGCTGATAATTGATAGTTGATCAGCATTTTCTGTGGATCTGTAAAAAAAATTTAAATGGTTGTGCAGAACATTTGCTTTAAACAGCGGGGCGCTGTTCCGATACTGGATCAAGGGTTGTAATGTGTCGCACTGTGCTATTGAATTATAAATAATTGTTTCATATTCCACAATCTCTCATACGGGTAGTTCATATATTCATAAGAAATAGGAGCAGAATTGGGTCATTCGGCCCAACACCTCTGCTGCACCACTTGATCATTGCTCATCCGTTTTTTCCTCTCAACCCCATTCTCCTGCCTTTTCCCCATAACTATTGACACCCATACTAATAAAGAACATCAACGTTTAAACAAATTGCCCAATGACTTGCCTCCACCACCATCTGCGGCAATGAATTCCACAGCGCCCGTAGTCAGGATTACTCTGTCCGGTTCTCTGGCGCTGCAGCAACTCGACCGCTGCACCACCCTGCCGCCCGCATATTGAATGATGAAAATTCTCATCTTCAATGATGAGAACTTCCCCTCTTTCATTGGCTTGTGCTTTTTGTTCAGGAGAGAAGCTTCAGATGAATCCCCCTCAGTAAAGATTTCCCTCTTTGAGACGGACAATTTAGATGAAAGTAGCAAGCGGAAAGAAAGATGGGAACTCAAATCGATTGGTGGCCACTGTTCATTCAACTTGCAGGGCGGCCTTTCATGAGCAGCCTGGAATCTTTCCCAGTGTTAAGAAGAGGATCTTAAACAGGGATATATCTGAGCAAGCCAGAAGATAGAACAGATTTGACAAGAAGCGGAAGGGAGAATAATTAAATTAATAGATGCTACACTGATTGGAATAGGGGTGTGAGATGGGTTGCAATTCAATACTCTAATCTTGCTGCTTTTAACTATTCAGGAAGGTCGGTTTGTTTTTCTTCATCTGTTGGGCTTTGGTTTGATAATGATCATTGATTGGAAGCATACTTCAGAGCGAATGTGCTTTTAATATGTGTCGTCAGCTCTGCTTACTTCCCAGGCTCTGGAGACCTGTCTCCTGTCTCCTGCCTGATGAATAAAGAAGGCTCCGAATCCATAGCCATTGATTCTGAGCTTAAAAGGAGTTTCAGATCTGACACTATTGGCTCAGTGTGACTGCAGGTCTTTTTGTCCTTACTCAAGTGATCGAGCATGAACAGGTGTGTCAAGTTTCTCTTTAATCTCTTTTTATCATTCCAAGACAAATATTTGCCTTAACCTATTCTCCTGATTGTAACGACCTCTGAGTGAATTGAAGCCACAATAAACAAGAGACCTTTTACTTGGAGCTGTTCCCAGTACCATTGTGTACACACCTTCAGTGCATAAAACCGCCCCAGGAATGTTGCCCAAGAAATATTGTTTCCACGTTAACATTGGAGTGAGTTTTATCGTCCTTCACCCGAGACAGATCAATGCCAACATTTCACTTGTTTCAGAGACGTGTGGGGGGACGGGGGTTGTTGAAGCCCCCATGCAATGGTACTTAAAGATCAGTGGGATTCTTCACATATACTGGCCAAGTATATTCTTGTAACCAGTGGCAACAACATTGCAGTTTCACGAGCTTGAAGATAAGTTGTATTTTGAGGGTAAAAAACACAAAGTACTCTGCTAAGGTAGACAAAAATGCTGGAGAAACTCAGCGGGTGAGGCAGCATCTATGGAGCGAAGGAATAGGTGACGTTTCGGGTCGAGACCCTTGTTCAGACTGAAACGTCACCTATTCCTTCGCTCCATAGATGCTGCCTCACCCGCTGAGTTTCTCCAGCAATTTTGTCTACCTTTGATTTTTCCAGTTCTTTCTTAAACAAGTACTGTGCTAAAGTGCTTTAGTAACTCAGTGGCCAGGCAGCATCTGTGGTGGACATGCTTAGGGACACAAAATGCTGGAGTAACTCAGCAGGACAGGCAGCATCTCTGGGGAGAAGGAATGGGTGACGTTTCGGTTGACGTTTCCTTCTCTCCAGAGATGCTGCCTGTCCTGCTGAGTTATTTGAGGGCCTTTGCTATAGGGAGAGTGAGCCGGCTGAGACACTATACCTTGGAGTGCAGGACAAAGAGGGATGATGTCACAGAGATGTACAAAATCATGAGAGGAATAGATTTGGTAAAGTGACCAGAGTAGGGAAATCAAGAACCATAGGGCATAGGTTTAAGGTGAAGGGGGAAAGATTTAATAGGAGCCTGAGGGGTAACTTTTTCACATAAAGGGTGGTCATATCTGGAACGAGCTGCCAGAGGAGGTAGTTGAAGCAGGGACTATCACAACATTTAGGAAACATTTAGGCATGTATCAGAACTGAACAAGGAGGAGGACTCAAATGCAGGCTCAGACACAGGGCAGATCAGTTTTCAGAGTTTAATCGGTCCAAGTCGGTACACAGGTAAGCAAAAAATGGAGGCAACAGTACAATCAAGGAGCAGGCAAAAACAGTGGTCGAAAAACAGGCAATGGTCAAGATAACAAGGTCAAAAGATTTCCAGAGCTGGCACGAGGTGATACAAAGTAACATACACAACGAACTGGCAATGAGAACTAAAACACAAAGGGCTTAAATACACAGACTAACAGGGGATAACGAGACACAGGTGAAACACATCAGGGCGGGGCCAACAATCACACGAGGGGAAACGACATGACAGGAAATGGGACCTGAAACGAGAGGAGATGTGAGACACCAAAATAAAACAAGAATGCAAACAATAATAAGAAAAACAATAAGAAACAGAAACTAGATCAAACGTGAGACCTGACAGCATGTACATGGATAGGTTAGGTTTAGAGGAATATGAGTCAAACGCAGGTACGTGGGACTAACGTAGATGGGACATGTTGGTCGGTTGGGCCAAAGGGCCTGATTCCACGCTGTATGACTCTATGACAGCTCACTTATCCATATAAGACCACTGATAGCCCGAACGCCGCACCAGTTAATGAATCCTAAAATGGCACTGGGCTTCCTATTTGCATCTGCAAAGCGTTCAGTGCCTATTTCAGGCATGGTCTTTGATAAACTGTGTTTCAGACTTTGCCACAATGGCAGGTGACATACATCTGGTGTGGAATGTGCAAGAATGATGGAAACAAGGCACTCATTTCAGCTCAATATTATCGCAGCATCACACTGATGAATTTCTCGGCCCATGGGAGAATTTTCTTGCCATCTAATTCGATCTGTGCTCATGGATGTCACGGCATTCATCCTTCATTGTAGTCCTCCAGTTCACGTCCTTTAAGACAACTAACCAATGTTTAATCAATGTGCACATCAATTTAACATTTCTGTGCTTGCGCGCCCAGTGTTAGCGTCTAACTCCTTGCACCTGGAGCATCGGGATGGACCGGGTTTGTCAGAGGGAGTTTGCTGGGAATCACAATGTGACCCACGTCAATGGTTGAGCACTGGACATGGCCTCTACTGAACATTCATTGCTTTCCTTCACCTGGGGGAAATCAGAGTGAATTCAGGCAAGAAGAGGCCTGACATTGATTGTGAGGGATAGATGTTAAAAAGAACATCTGCCCTGATGGCAGTAGGCATTGTGAGACATTGTGGAAAGTAATTGTAACGTCCTGACTGACAAGGAAGAATGCCTCAGATATGAAAGAATGGATTTGCTATTGATTACTATCAATGCAATTAGTGCCTGCCAGGCCAGGGAAGCATTGCTGTCCTTTCAGATCAAAGCGGGGACTGAAATATCTCAACAATATTTGATCATTCCATTATATTATTTTGTTTTTCCACCTCAGTGCTGTGCTTGACTACTGACAGGTTTGAGCAGCAAAGCAACCTGTTATCTGGTTACATTGTCAATGTGAGATAAAAGGCACATGTCCTCCTCTCTGCCTAGTTTGCATACAATATAACAGTAAAAAGAATACTTCTCCTTCCCGCCCCACCCTCACATTAGTCTGAAGAAGGGTTTCGGCCCGAAACGCTGCCTATTTCCCTTTCTCCATAGATGCTGCCTCACCCGCTGAGTTTCTCCAGCACTTTTGTCTACCTTCGATTTTCCAGCATCTGCAGTTCCTTCTTAAACAAAAGAATACTAAGGTGTTTACTGTCACAAACTCCCAAAGAGTTCCACCTCAAGTACTTAAATATAGTAAACCTCCAATAACCTGCACACTCAAAACTTTGATGGTCCCCGAATACCAAATCTTCCAGATTGTTATTTGTATTTATACCTCAACCCAATTTTACCTCACCCTTTTAACATGGAACGCAATATGAAAATACATTTTACAGTCAACCAGGTGCATGGGAAACAGGGCACTGGGGAGTGGGAAGGAAATGTGTAAACACTACCTGGACAGTCAGATACAGGACTGTTGGGATTTCCAAATTGTCACAAAGCCGATTTTCAGACTTTTACAGTATCTCGTCCTCCCTCAGGCTTGGGTACATCAGTGTAACAGCTGTATGCGTTCTTGTATTTAACACAGGCATCAGTTCTTCAGGAATGCATTGGCACGGGGCATTTTTCCATCAAAGATAAAACAGCCAACTCTGCTCCCGAGTTCCTGCATGTCTCTGATCACGAGAATATTATTAAAATTAACAATGGATTATTTTCCCTTGTTCCCAGAACAGAGATCCGTAAGGCCGGAGTCAGTGAGATAGGTGCAGTCATAGCCAAGATCATCTGCATCATCAGGGGTGGCACGGTGGCACAGCGGTAGAGTTGCTGCCCTAGAGCGCCAGAGACCAGGGTTCAATCCTGACTATGGGTGCTGTCTGTACGGAGTTTGTACACTCTCCCTGTGACTGCGTGGGTTTCCTCCCACACTCCAAATATGTGCAGGTTTTTAGATTCATTGGCTTCTGTAAACTATCCCTAGAGTGCAGGATGGAAGTAGTGTACAGGTGATCATTGGTCAGCGCAGATTTGGTGGGCCAAAGGTCTGTGTCTCTGAACTAAACTAAGCTAAAAGAAGTCTCTCAACCTAAAACTTCACCGATTCCTTCTCTCCAGAGATGTTGCTTGTCCTGCTGAGATACTCCAGCATTTTGTGTCCATCTAAACTCAACTCAACCTGGGGTCTGAGATCATTCCTTTATAATACTACGTGGATATCTATTAACTAAAATCATTTGAGAGCTTTTAACGCTAGTTGATTAAATCGCAGATAAAATTGAACATTACTTTTCTTGTTCCCTTTTGAAAATTGAAATGCCATGTCATAGTTCAGAAGATTTTACACCAATAATGGAACTGTGGAGAGCTTGTTGCCTTCAAAGACTCCCATTTCATGCGGACAAATGATGAATGACCATGTGTCAAATTGCAGCAAACCTGTGATTCCTACTTGCAGTGTTTCAGCTCTATTGAAATCACAGGTTGAATTGGGCTAATCACATTTGCCCTCCGGGTTCCTGTCAAGAATTTAATAATCCTTCGAGTTATATTAGAAATAGATTGTTCCATTAAATTTGGAGCAGATTGAGATGGATAATCTGTGGGAGAAATTTATTGAGTGGGAAGGGAAAGAAAATGAATGAATTTTTTGTTTCCAAAGGGAATTTGTTGATATTGCACAGCTGAGCAGGGCATTCTGGTGAATAAACTTGCAGTCTGGGTTCTAAGCAAAGTACTTTGTGCATATAAATCCTAGACTATCCAGAGATGCTGCCTGTCCCGCTGAGTTACTCCAGCATTTTGTGTCTATCTAGACACACTGCTGTTTTTCAAACATTTTAACTTGCAGTTGGCTACGTTTAGGGCTTTACCTGTGAAGTAGTATCTTCTGAAGTCTGAAGTATTAGTCTGAAGAAGGGTCTTGACCCCAAACGTCATCTATTCCTTTTCTCCAGAGATGCTGCCTGACCCGCTGAGTTACTCCAGCATTTTGTGTCCATCTTAAGTAGTATCTTCTTTTGGATATCTGGATGAGGAATAGTTACAGTTCAACGCATTTTTTACGAAGCATTGTGGGGCGTAAGCTGTAAACAAGGTTATTCTAGTCAATGTGTAGGACAATGGGATCAATTAGAGAGTGAGAATACAGACAAATATTGCAGGATGCAAAACGTAGTTGAGGAAAACATGCCTGGTGAATCAGGCTGGGCATGTCCTCCACTCTCCACTCCCAGAGGAACAAAAGGAATGAAAAGGAGAAAGATAAGCCAATATCGCAGATGGATGACATTTACAGGCAGAGAAATAAACAATACGATACGATAGAACTGTATTCATCCCAGGAGGGAAATTGATCTGCCAACAGTCATAAAACACAAGATACATGAAATTAAAGTGATCAGTGGAAAGGGTTGGGGATGTGCAAAGATTGGGGAATGGGAGGCTGGGGTGTGTCTATCCCACGACAGGAAGGAGAGGAGTTGTACAGTTTGATAGCCACAGGGGAAAATAATCTCCTGTGGCATTCTGCACTGCATCTTGGTGGAACCAGTCTGTTGCTGAAGGTGTTTAAGAAGGAACTGCAGATGCTGGAAAATCAAAGGTACACAAAAATGCTGGAGAAACTCAGCGGGTGCAGCAGCATCTATGGAGCGAAGGAAATAGGCAACGTTTCGGGCCAGGCTGAAGGTACACTCCTCAGGTTGGTCTATTGCTTCTCAGGTTACTGAAGGTACTCCTCAGGTTACTGTGGCTTAACTGTGGTTACAGCTACATAAAGGTGTATTGAGTCCAACGTGTCCAGATGAAAGATGAGGTGGTGTTCCTCAAACTTTCATTGAATCTCATTGTAAGAATACAGGAGGCCATATCCTGATAGGTCAGAGTACGTGTGGGATGTACACTTCTTGAGTCTTATTTGCTTTTGCCCACATCCCTTGCACCATTGTTGATTATACTTCCACAGCTGTGACTCACTGTACCAATCTCCATCGTGGTATCTTGCATCTATCAGTGGGGTAAGCATGGTGGGGAAAAAACAATCCAAAGCCATACACTGATAATCCAGAGAAACCGATAATTCATCTCCAAAGACTGAAATACTGGGAGTGGAAGCTATTCATCAATGTAGAAACAAGGAACTGCAGAAGCCGATTTAGAAGATAAGACACAAAGTGCTGGAGTAACTCAGCTGGTCAGGCAGCATCTCTGGAGAACATGGATAGGTGACTTTTTGGAACGGGATCCTTCTTCCGATTGATTGTGATGAAATCAGAAGGACCGCACAAGCAAACAACAATGGTGATAAAAAGAACAGTGCTGAAGAGTGACAAATCCCTTGAACTGTGGCCGAAACGCCACCTATTCATGTTCTATCGTGAAGCTGCCTGACCTGCTCATTTACTCCAGCATTTTGTGTCAATTCATAAAAGCCTTCAGTTATCATGCTCTAACAGGATTGTAAGAGGCCGCTCGGACGATTTGTCATATCCAACTTCAGCATCTTATGTGAAGACATAAGATGTGAATCCATCTTTATATCTGGCTCAGAACCCACGACTTAATTCATAAGATTCCATCCACAGCCTTCTCAATCCTTTAGCGCGATTGATACTTGCTGTAAGTGGGCAATTTTGTTCCAGATCTGTGGAAAGGTTGGTCTCATGTTTATGAATTTCCATTGCCATCCTCTTCTCTGTGGCCACTCCTTGTTTGAACGCTGTGTGCAGCTGAGCGTGTAAATAAATGCGGCTCACTGTCAGGCAGAGCTTGGCCAGTAATTGCTATGTTGCGGGTTATGGGTTGGGATTGAAGCAAATCAACAGAACATCCCCAGACATTGAGACGAGCACGAACGTTATTCTCAATACAATGCAGGGATTTTGTACACAGATTCAGCCCAGGGTGGGTGGGACATGGGAGTGCTACACGTTGGACAATGTGAAAGGTTTGTAGTGGCCGCACTCGTTCTGCATGGATAGAGGTCAGACAGAAGTGAGCTTAGATTAATCACTTCCTGTATTTGTTTATCGCAGTTACTCAGGGCACTGGCTCACAGATTTCCCACAAGATAGAGGGCAAGATAATGCAGCAAAGGTTCCAACCAGCACATTCACACCAGTCTATCACATCAATTTAATTGTCATTTTACCCAATCCACATCCGTAGGTTATATTGGACGGATAGACATGACCTGATAAACTACAGTGGGGCTTATTCCCATTGACCTCTGCTACCTATAGTCACTGTTAATGTATTGGTCGTGGATTTGGACATTGTAACACTTTGCACACTAGACTATTAGTCATTGAAATACAGAAAACAAAGAGTAGGGTCTCAGCTCCAAACCGTGCCATCCATGTTCTCCTGAGATGTTGCTTGACCCGTTGAGTTACTCCAGCACTTTGTGCCTTCAAAAAAAAATAGCATCTGCAGTTCTTTGTATCTACAAAGAGTAGCTGTTCTTGTTTTAGTCTGTATTCTTCTCCCTTCGCCTGAAATTACTGTAGTTCACTGTATCTATGATGCCACAGTGATGGATGGCAACAGATACACGGTACCTCTTCTGCATTATCTCAGATAAAGTGGCCTCAATCCCTGCTGGGAACTGTGTTGGGTCATTTAACCATTTAGTGGTGCATTGAACTGAGTTTACCCCACACACCTTAACTATTCATGCAGAGAATGCCCTTCTGATTCCCAGAGCTAATCGAAGATCTCAGATGAAATGTAATTGTTGACTCCCATGCCGGACTATCTCTTTCTCAGCAAAGAGCAGAGTAAACCAGGGATCCAATTTTTTAAATTTAGACCAAACAGGGCCATGGGCCCACCTAGTCCACACCGACCAGCGATCCCCTTACCTTTACACTGTCCTACACAAACTAGGGACAATTTACAATTATACCAAACTAATTATCCTGCAAACATGTATGTCTTTGGAGTGTGGGAGGAAACCGGAGATCTCGGAGAAAACCCACGCAGGTCACGGGGAGAACGTACCTACTCCATACAGACAGCACCCTTACTCAGGATAGAATCGGTGTCTCCGGCGCTATAAGACTACCGCACTACCGCTGTCCATTGCGACAGACGACTCAGCTATACACAAGGCAGTACACAATATCACCAAGCACAGCACAGGATGGGGCCATTCGGCCCACAGTGTTTGTCTTGACTATGGTTGCCAAATTAAACTAATCTTATCTGCCAGTACATGATCCATATCCATCTATTCCCTGTGCTTCCATGTGCCTATCCAAAAGCCTATCTTAAACACCATTATTGTATTTTTCTCAACCTTCACCCCTGACAATGGGCTCCAGACCCCCACGACTCTGGTGTAAAAAAACGTTACCTGCATATCTCCATCTTATAGCTGTGTCATCTAGTATTGCACATTTCCACCCTGGTAAAAAAGGTTCTTACTGTCAAGAGTCAAGAGTGTTTTATTGTCATGTGTCCCAGACGGAACAATTACATTTGTACTTGCAGCAGCACAACAGAATATGTAAACATAGTACACTGTAAACAATGTAATAAACGAGAAGTAGAGATGGTTGAAAGCTTCACATTCCGAGCAGTAAATATCACCAGCAACTTCTCCTGGACCACCCATATTGAAGCAGTGGCCAAGTAAGCACACCAACGACTCTACTCCCTTGGAAGGCTTCGGATGTTTGGCATGCCCTGTCTATGTGTCCTGATAGGGTACTGTCTATCCTATCAATGCCTTTAATAATTTTATATACTAAATATATGCCAGATCTGCTGAGTTTCGAAGGCACTTGTTTTTTTGCTCAAGATTCCAGCAGTTCCTTGTATATCCATCAGAGATGACTGGTTCCGTTCATCCAAGTATCCAGTCGACTTAGTTATTGGATTTAGTTTGCATTGACACTAACTGAGTTTGCTACTTGTTAACATAGCTAATGTATAGATCCCAGAATTAGGGTCTCGGACCGAAACGTCACCAGTTCATTCTCTCCAGAGATGCTGCCTGTCCTGCTGAGTTATTCCAGCATTTTGTATCTATCCCAGAATATCTCACTGGTTCAAAATGTGTTGTTAGTAGAGAAGTCAGACACCTCGCAACAAACTGGACATGTGCATTGATGAAGAATTTGACATTGTCACTTTCATTTCATCAGAAGCAATCGGTTTGAATAGTTCACTGGCTTGCCAAGTGTCCAGACTAATTTCAGGAGTGAAAGTAAAATGAGAGACAGGTCATCACCGATTACGGAGTGCGATGTCGATTTATTTGGACCTGGAGAATTCATTTATGGAAGCATCTTGGTCCTAATTACTTGCATTGACTGTTCCCCACACACACCTCTTGCCTCATGAACCCTTCACAGTGTAACCCAGGTTAGTGTAAGCCAACTTTTAAGGTAAATAAATAATATTGGAACAAGTAGATGCATGAAAGAAAAGACACAAAATACTGGAATAACTCAGCGTGGCAGGCAGTATCTCTGGAGAACATGGATAAGTGACATTTTGGATCGGGACCTTTCTTCTGACTGATTAGTAGTCTGAAGAAGGATCCCAACCCAAAACGTCACCTATCCATGTTCTCCAGAGATGCTGCCTGACCACCTGAGTTACTCCAGCACGTTGTGTCTTTCCTTGGTAAACCAGCATTGTTTTTTTTTGCAGAATCCTTGTTTCTACAGATGCATGAAAGAGTTGCTTGAGATCACTGAGAAGATGCAGAGGGAAATGTGTGTTTTTTGCACCACAGACAAAGAAGAGTCAATTCATAGTGAAGACGCATGAAAAATCATTTGTTCCACAGCAGGAACAGAATTAGTGGAATGCACACAGAACACAGGATCTCTGTTATCTCTTTCCAATTATCCGTGTAGCAGATTCCCTGCAAGAAGTGTTCTTGGAATTGACATCTCATAACTCAGTTGACAGTGAATTGAATATTTTTTAATTGATTTTTGCAGAATCTGCGTTCTTAATTCACTTTCGTAGAAGGCTTATCTCTAACAATTATATTCAGTATATAGCTCTGTTTAAGATTAGTTTAGTTTAGTTTAGAACTACAGTGCGGAAACAGTCCCTTTGGCCCACCAAGGCCGCACTGACCAGCGATCCCTGCACATTAACACTATTCTACACACACTAGGGACAATTTACATCTATACCAAGCCAATTAACCTACAAACCTGTACATCTTTGGAGTGTGGATGGAATCCGAAGATCTTGTAGAGAAACCACACCGGTCACGGGGAGAATGTATAAACTCCGTACAATTAGTACCCGTAGTCAGGATCAAACCCGGGTCTCTGGCGCTGTAAGGCAGTAATTCTACCACTGCGCCACCGTGTCACACAATCGGCAAAAAGCACACTGCGTGAGGAACTCAGCAGGTCAGCCAGGATCTGTGGAGGAAAACGACGTTTCGGGGTCGAGACCCTTCTTCAGGAATGGTGGGCTGGGAGATCATCAGTGGTTAGATTGTTCCAAGATAATCAGTTCTCAATCTTAAAAAAATAATCATCTCATCCTGAACTGCACATTTGTTGAGTTTGGTTCAACAAATAAAGTGCTTGTAATTCTACAGCATTTTCTCCTGACCTGAGTACATCTCGATAAGTTTGCGTCACTTCAATATATTTGAAAATTTTAGTTATTGTTGCAATGCAGGGGATTCAGCAGTCACTTGTTCAGCATTATGCTCCCACAAACTGCAAGGAAATACATGGCCAGATTCACTAAGCTGTTGAATGAAGGATAAATTTGGTAGAAAACCGAGGGAAACATCATTAAGGACCTGTCCCACTTACACAACCTAATTCACAACATTTTTTACTCAAGTCAAGTCAAGTTTATTTGTCACATACACATACGAGATGTGCAGTGAAATGAAAGTGGCAATGCTCGCGGACTTTTGTGCAAAAAGACAAACAACCAAACAACCAAACAAACTATAAACACAATCATAACACACATTCTTTTTCATAATAAATAATGGAAGGAAAAACGTTCAGTAGAGTTAGTCCCTGGTGAGAAAGGCGTTTACAGTCCGAATGGCCTCTGGGAAGAAACTCCTTCCCAACCTCTCCGTTCTCACCGCATGGCAACGGAGGCGTTTGCCTGACTGTAGCAGCTGGAACAGTCCGTTGCAGGGGTGGAAGGGGTCTCTCATGATATTGTTGGCTCTGGAGTTGCACCTCCTGATGTATAGTTCCTGCAGGGGGGTGAGTGAAGTTCCCATAGTGCGTTCGGCCGAATGCACTACTCTCTGCAGAGCCTTCTTGTCCTTGGCAGAGCAATTCCCAAACCAGATGCTAATGTTCCCGGACAAGATGCTTTCCACCGCCACTGCGTAGAAGCACTGGTGGATCCTCGGAGACACTCTGAATGTCCTCAATTGCCTGAGGTGGTAAAGGCGCTGCCTTGCCTTACTCACGAGTGCTGAGGCGTGTGATGCCCATGTCATATCCTCAGAGATGTGGACTCCCAGATATTTAAAACAGTTCACCGTATCCACAGGATCCCCATTTATCCTCAATGGAGTGTACGTCCTCAGATGATGTGCCCTCCTAAAGTCCATGATCAGCTCCTTAGTTTTTTTGATGTTCAAGAGGAGGCTGTTATCCTGGCACCAGAGTGCTAGATCAGCCACCTCCTCCCGGTAGGCCTTCTCGTCGTTGTCTGAGATCAGGCCCACCTTGCCCATCAGGCCCACTCGTGGACATTTTTAATCAGGCTAGAAAAGCTTGATGCCACGAGTACTTATGACTAGCATCACGACCTTCATACGACCTTCTACGACCTTGTGACGACCATGCTGCGAGTATGGTTGAAGGGCAAAATCGGCAGAGGTCGTGAATTAGGTCGTGAAAGTGGGACAGGCCCTTTACCTTTCTTTGAAATATTACTCAAAGAGTTTTAAGTCCCCCTGAAGTGTACTAAGAAGTAAATACATTCTTACTGTGAATTTCCCCATCCAAAATCATCAGCACTCCCCTTCCATCAATAGAATCACTCCATCACAAACGGTCCGTGTCAAGGGTGAAGAAAATCATCTCTGATCCCTCCCACCCAGCTCACCACATCTTCCACCTGCTGCCATCAGGAAGGCGCTACAGCTCACTGCCCGCCAAGACATCTCGATTTAAAAACAGTTCTTACCCACACGCAATCCGAATTCTGAACACACTATGATAACAGCACATATCCTCCCCATGCATGTACTGTATATTGTATGATGTTGTGTTTTATGTTATGTTTGACGGGCCTACCTTGTAACATCCTGTACTGAACCTGAATTCCACCAGCTTGACTGTGTGGTCATTAAATAATCTAATCTAATCTAATCTCTGGATGAGGTAGAATTTTGGCGGGGGGGGGGGGGGGGGGGGGGGGGGGGTGCAGGAGTTGATGGCTATGCGGTGAGAATAAAACAAGTTAGTGTAGGATTAGAGTTAAAAATAGGCACTTGGCAATTGGAATGGGCTTAGTGGGCCAATGGGCCTGCTTCTGTATTGTAACTCTCTCTCTGACTGGAGTGAAAGATATTGGCTGATGCAGATCAGAGAAAGCTGGTAAATCCAGAATATCAGGCAAGGATGCTAATAGTGCGAAGAGTTATGATGTTAATCTGCAGAATGCACAAGGAGGAGGTAGGCTGTTTTGCTCTTGGGAGAAGAGGAAAGGGTTTTATTTTGGTGACACAGCTGTAGAGGTGCTGTCTGGCTGGAGTTTATACTTGCTCCCTGTGACCGTGTGGGTTTTTTGGGTGCTCCGTTTTCCTCATGCCCTGCAAAGACGTACAGGTTTGGAGGTTAATTGGCTTTGGTGATAATTGTAAATTGTCCCTAGTGTGTAGGATAGTGCTAGTGCACGGGGCGCTTGCTGGTCAGCGTGGACTTGGTGGTCTGAAGGGCCTGTTTCCACGCTGTATCTCTGGTCTAAAGTTTAAAGTGGAGGATCGATGGCCATCATGATCGTGATGAAACAAAGAGAGACAAGGAAGGATGTAGAAATGTGAAAGAGGTTAACAGAACAATTACCCAGCAGATAAGATTTTAATTCCATTTTATCTAAGATTTCAATGAATGAGTTCAAAGGTTTCAAAGGTCTTTTATTATCACGTGTACCAATTAAGGTACAGTGATATGTGAGTTGTAAGCCATGTCAGAATACTGTGTTCACGCTATAACATCATCTTTGCTTCTGACTGGGTACAAAAACTCTAGATGCTGTGAGAAGATGTTGGATCAGTTTGAGGTAGGGTGGGTGGCGGGGTGGGAGAGGGGTTGGAGGGAGGTTGAGGTGGGAGAATCAGTGGACACAGGTGATACGTGAGCACTCACTCACATATGACTAATGCAGGATTAACACATGATTGAGGAAATTCATTGATAGTAATGTTTGGGTGTAAAACATGTGAAAAGACATATTTCTGCAGGGAAAACAAAGCACATTGGGCTTTTTTTGTTCACTCTAGACCAGTGAAGGTATTTTTACTTCAACCTGTACATGTAATAATTCAGTGGAAACAGGCCTACATTCCAAATTAGACACACCGACTAATACATCCCATTCACATAAGTCCCATCTGCTGCCTTTGGCTCATATCCTTCTAAACCTTTCCTATCCATGTACCTGTCCAAAAGTCTTTTAAATGTAATAGTATCGACCTCAACTACTTCCTCCAGCAGCTAGTTCCATATACTTACCATCCTTTGTGCAAAAATGTTGCCCCTCAGGTTCCTATTAAATCTTTCCCCCGCTCCTTAAACGAATATCCACTGGTTCTTGATTCCCTTACTCGAGGTAAAAGACTGCATTTCTCCCTATCTATCTATTCCTGTACAGTAATGGATTAGGGTGGGATTAGTCCCAAAATGGGTGGTGGATAGTTTGCATGGGATCAGGCGGCCTGGTCCTGTTCTGTATCCCTGTCTGATTCTGGAGTGAAAGGCATTTCCAAAGTTGGTGCAAATTGGAGAGCCCAAGTAAATACAGGGAATGTCAACAAAGGATTATTAATAGCAGGCAGAGTTGTAATGTTATAAGGTCATAAGGAATAGGAGCAGAATTAGGCCATTCGGCCCATCAAGTCTACTCTGCCATTCAATCATGGCTGATCTATCTCTCCCTCCTAACCCCATTCCCCTGCCTTCTCCCCATAACCTCGGACACCCGTACTAATCAAGAATCTATCTATCTCTGCCTTAAAAAAATATCCACTGACAGCCTCCACAGCCTTTTGTGGCGAAGAATTCCACAGATTCACCACCCGCTGACTAAAGAAATTTCTCATCATCTTCCTAAAAGTACGTCCTTTAACTCTGAGGCTATGACCTCTAGTCCTATACTCTCCTACAGATGTTAACACTGTTGCTTATCATAACGAGACAGGAGGCCTCTTGTGAAGTGATCCATATCCACTTCTGAGGGTCACTGACAAGAAATAATGATGCACCACTATCATTATATTTTAACCATACGCAAGCAGATGTTAGTATTTGCCCCATAATTCTCGCAGTTTCCTACCACCTCCCTGTGGCAGCACTCACTGCGTCCTTACATACTGGCCCTAAACTGGTGCATTTATTACTCCTTTCTACTTCACCAGACCTGTATGCATCAGTACTGTGTCCCACTGCGACAGACCTGTATCTAACTGTGTTGCGCCTCACTGTTACAGTTAGACCCAAGCCCACCTCTATATTATTCCAGCGTTTGAATGAGGAGACTGCACCCATCAGTGTTGTACCCAAAGCCCATCACAGTGTGGACCACAGCTATAAATAACAAATGTACCAGCTCAATGTACACTGTGAAATATGCATGCCAAGCCCAAGAGCTTGAGGAAATTAATTAATAACTTGTGGGTCACCTCCATGTTCGTTTTCAATTAAGACATGTCTAACAGAGATTCAGTGCAGTTTTGCAAAAGCAGATTAAATCACTGACTTTGTCATTGTGCATAATGCCTTACACATAAGATGCCAATGGCGTTGCCATGACATTAACATTGATGGTTAGCTTGATGAATTGTTCTATGGCTCTATTTAAGTGGTACCACTGATTTGCATGTTAACAGCTGGTTGACAATGCTATAAAACTGGCTGCAATATTATTTTCTTTAATATGGAAATTGCACGGTGAGAACTTCCCCTTCTTCTTTTCGTGTCCATCTTGTTACAAATGTTGGCCTCATCGTCTGTCCTAAAAAGGACGCAAGCTTCCGGCAACATTCAGTGGAAGCCATCACTTGTCGCAATAGATGATGGTGGTAGCAGAATTAGCTCAGGATACTTCCAGTTTCCAGCCCCGCGACGTGGACGCTTCTGCTATGGGGCCACGGTGAGAACTATACACTTCTCATTTACTTTAGAGATACAGTGTGGAAACAGACCCTTCGGTCCACCGATTCCGCGCCGACCAGCGATCAGCCTACACTGTAACACTATCCTACACACTAAGGACAATTTACAATGTTACTGAAGCCAATTAACCTACAAACCTGTGCGACTTTGGAGTGAGGAAGGAAACTGGGCCTGGAGAAAACCCACGTGGTCAAAAGGAGAACGTACTAACTCCATACAGACAGCATCCATAGGCAGGATCGAACCCGGGTCTCTATGCTGTAATGCCCCTGTCCCACTTAGGAAACCTGAACGGAAACCTCTGGAGACTTTGCGCCCCACCCAACGTTTCCGTGCGGTTCCCGGAGGTTGCAGGTGGTTGCCGGAGGTTGCAGGTAGTGGAAGCAGGCGGGGAGACTGACGAAAACCTCCGGGAACCGCACGGAAACCTTGGGTGGGGCGCAAAGTCTCCAGAGGTTTCCGTTCAGGTTTCCTAAGTGGGACAGGGGCATAAGGCAGCAACTCTACCGCTGCACCACTGTGCCGCCCTTCAAGAGCTTTCCACATCCATTTCAGCAAACGGAGAAACCTCCACATCAAACTAGTAATGGCTTGAAGTGTGTGCGTCCATGAATAAGACCGTCAGTAGAGTTAGTCTCTATGAAGACCTGTCAGAGACTTATTATTGATTTATTTTTCTGCCCCCAACCCCTGGTGATTATTTTGTGGAGATACTTAATGATCATAAATAAAAATGGAAGGAGAGAGCGCGCGGTGTGCTGTGGGGAGCGATATTTTACAGCTTGAGGAAGGGTCTTTGCCTGAGGATGAATTCATAATAATATCACAGCGATACTAGACCCCATGTAGATATCCTGCCAATATGAATTTTCTGAAAAATTAATTAAAAAGAACATTAAAAAGAAGAAGGAAGATTTTAATTTTCACCAAGGTTGAAATATCGATTGCTTCAGAAATTTATGATCTTCCTGCTTGGTCTATTCTGGTCTTTCCTTCGGAGATTATTTCCTATTAATAACATAGGTTCATAATTGCTGCAAGCTTACTCATGTAAAAGTGATAAGGAAATATTATGACATTCAAGAACCATCATCACTTATTCGAAGAAAGCATTCAGCGTGAGTTTTGGGCCCATTTTAAGGTTTATCTGTCTACGTTAAATGAAGAAGGTAATGCATTTACTTGCATATCATCTCAGTTGGATGGGACAGTTTTGCTTGCATGCCTTCCTAGCACAGGAGTTTATTTGCTCAGAAAGTCATTGGGAAATTCAGGTACTGGCTTGTCATGATTTCTGCCCCTTTATTGCCAAAATTCCCAATATTCAAATAGAGTTGCATGACCTGCTCTCTCTGAATTGTCCAAAGATGTCAAGGCAGCAAAATAGATATGGGGAAGTGGTGCACCTTTAAGGGCCTGTCCCACGGGCATGCGACTCCATGCGGCAAGCGTGACCTAAAGGGCCAGTCCCACCAGTATGCGCCTGCATGCGGCAAGCGCGACCTAACGTGGTCGCTTGAGCCGTACGGCCTTACGGGGCCGGTCCCACTTCGATCGCCGGAGCCGTATGGTGTTGTGTGGAGCTGGTCCCAACATCGCTCGGGGCTCCAAAAAAACTGACCGTGTTCAAAAATTCTATGCGGCAATGGCCCGCCGGCCCGCAGCCGCCTCGACGCTGTACGTCACGCGCGAACTTCCCGCGGACTTCGCTGGAACTTCATGTCACACACTCGACCTCCGCGCGGCCCCGCTTCTGGTTTGGTCATGCTTGCCGCATGCAGGTGCATGCTGGTGGGACTGGCCCTTTAGGTCGCGCTTGCTGCATGGAGTCGCATGCCCGTGGGACAGGCCCTTAATGAGTTTTCCCAAAGCTCATGTTTAAATGAAGGGTCCCGACCCAAAACTGTCATCTGTCCTTGTTCTCCTGCCTGATATACTGCCTGATCCGCTGAGTTACTCCAGCACTTTGTGTCTTTTTTAATGAGATTATTTGCAGGCACTGGGCACAACTCTGAATGTGAACATTAATTTCCTATGGAAGAGCCTCCAGGCTCTGCTGGCAGTGGACAGAGGTCAGGAAGTGACTCTGGGTTCCCTCAAACCCAAACGGGAATGCAGGGAAACAGGTGACTCCTTGTGGTCTGGCCCAGGCAGCTGGCGATTGAGAATTCGGCTTGCAGACAGGTGCTGTCATGTAGAGGGCTCCCGGCTGTTGGACGGAAGATGAACGATTCCTCTCGCTCACTGGGGCTCCCCCGTCGGGAGCAGATGACGGACCATTTGTAGGGTCCAGAGATTAATTCCACAGCTGTGAGGGACCAGATTAGAGTTCAAATGTGAATGATTAACCCCAGAAGACAAAACCCCAAAGAAAGCAAATCCTTTGCTGATACGCAAAGATCAAACTGTAAGCAGGTTTGGTCCTAATTGAGCTTAAGTTTCTTGTGTAGTCTAAGATGGGATTTCAATAACCTTATCCTTTGTTGCTGCCTGAGGTTTAGTTGAGAAAACTGGATTTATCCATCTCGCCATTCTGCCTCAGTAATCCAAGGACGTTGCTTTGTCCTGTACAAGCATTGCCATTTATTTTAAAGAGGCCAACACCTCTTCTAAAATATATGGTCACGTCAAATTGTTAAAGATTTGCCCAGAGTTATAGAGAGGTTCAGAAGTCTATAATTTATGATGTTGGCGACATTAGTAATTAAAATGCTTTCAACTGATTTATCAACAGCATTAAACCTGCCATTAGAATTCAGGCTGTGATACCAGCCATTGGCCTGTCCCTTCTACTGTCTTCTGCTCAGTTTTGAACGTGGTAAGAGTTGACGATAGTGGGTGTACCAGTATATAACAAATGTCCCGATTCCTGTTTCCAGACTGGAATTACATTGTACAGTAAGGGAGGAAACACGGAGGGTTAACTCTATTATGCTGATATAGGGAGTTACAATTTGGACATCACTGGGGTATTTCTTCCTAGGAGTGCAAAATAGAGGAACACATTTATGTTCTGCTGGGGTCAACCGTGCCAGACATGGAAAGAACATCTGGAAATATCTGTACAGGACTCTTTAGAAGGAAACAACTCTCAACATAACATCCATTAACATTTCAAAATGAACCAAAACACCGTCATTGTGAACCACACAAGAAATCCAATAAACAGCAATGACATAATACATTTTGCAGCGGTCTGTGCCTAGTAACACATTGGGTGGTGCATTTACTTGCTGGGTCTTCAGATGTACATCTTTCAGGATGTATGATTCATTTGGGCACCTTTGCGCAATGATAGTACCATTAAGCACAAAAGGGACCTCAATGTGTTTATAAGAGCACGGTTGCCCAATCTGTCCATTGCAGATCCATGCTTGATCTGTGTGGGACCTTGGAGCTGGTGGTGCTGTTTGGGATCTGCTGTTCCTTGTGTCTCAAGTGCTTTTAATTGTCGTTATATTTGATGGGTCGTACCGTGCGTTAGACAGGGCAGAATAGAATCACAGGAGTGGATGAATGAATGGCCTGTGAAATTGTGTTTTAGAATGTTACTCTGCAATAGTGAAATGGTAAGGGGCAGATCAGAGTGGATGCAGTGTCTTCTACTCTAGCTCAGAGATACAGTGAGGAAACAGGTCCTTCGGCCCACCAAGTCCGCGCCGACCAGCCACCCCCACATATTAACACTATCCAATACACACTAGGGACAATTTTTACATTTAGCAAGCCAATTTAGCGACAAACATGTACGTCTTTGGAGTGTGGGAGGGAACCGAATATCACGGAAAAAATCCATGTGGTCATGGGGAGAACGTGCAAACTCCATTCTGACAGCACCCAGAAGTCAGGATTGAACCCGGGTCTCCGGCGCTGTAAGGCTGCAACTCCACCGCTGCGTCAACCGTGCCGCCCTCGTCTATGTGAGGGCAAACATTACTTAATTCAAATGGTACATTTTCACTGTGGATGAGGTCTTGAGGCCTCTCCTTGGCTATCTGGAAGAGGGTGAGGTGGGGGGTTGGGATATACACCGAGAGAAGATGGGATGCAAATTGCTCCAATCTGATGGTGGTAAAGTGATGAACTCTCACTTGAGCTCTCAGCACATTCTGAACAGGCTTTCTATGTGCTGTCAGAGCACTGCGCATTGGAGTGAATGAAAGGATTTGTGTAGGGTAAAGGTCGATGACGAGACTCCCAGAACAGATGGGAATGATGGCCGTGGGGAGTAATGGATTCCAAGCAACTGGAATTATCTGGCATATTCCTGTCGGTGGCATGCCTTGGGCAGAAGGGGCACTGTGCAGCAGATGATACTCGATACTGTAAACCAAGTGATCTTTCCACCTCCAGCAATAAATAAGATTTTCCATGGTCTTTCATCATTATCATATCATAATCATCATAATAACTTTATTAGCCAAGTATGTTTTGCAACATACAACGAATTTGATTTGCCGTACAGTCACACCAATAAAAAGCAACAGAACACACAAAATACATTTTAACATAAACATCCACCACAGTGACTCCTCCACATTCCTCAGTGATGGAAGGCGGAAAAAAGTTAAATCTCTTCCCTTCTTTGTTCTCCCGCGGTCGGGGGCCTCAAGCTTTCCGTAACGAGACGATCTTGACTCCCGTAGCCGGCAGTGGGCCCTCCGTGTCGGCTGATCAAGGTCCTGCATCGGGGGGAGGGGGATATCTCAACTCCCCCGCGTCGGGCGATCTACCCCGGGTCGGGCCGAGTCAAAACCTGCAACTGGAGCTTCCTGACCCGAGTTCCTCATGCAATTTGTTTGTTACTCTGGATTCCAGCAACTGCCGTCTCTTATGTCTCCAAAGAAACTTCAGCTGCACCCCCCCCCCATACAGAAGGCAACATTTAACTGTGACAAAATACAGTGAGGGATCTGAAAATGTGAATATTGTAGAGAGTACTCCATAGAGATTCCACTGGCTGCATACTCACATGAGACAGACCCACACCTAAGCATGAAAATGTAGACTGACCTGGTATTATTGAGGGATGCCACAATGTTGGAGTTGCTGTCATTTGTTGATACATTAAACCAAAGCTCTATCTGGCCTCTTAAGAGCAGAGAGATCTCCCCAGCATCCGGACCAGTGTTTATTTATTGCTTAAACACATCATTAAAATGGATTATATTATTGTTACCACATTAATGCCCGTGGAAACAAGATGTACACAAATTAGCTGCTGCAATTTCCTCCGCATCACAACGATTGAATAAATCTCCCAAAAAACAGTCTGGCATGAAGCACTTTATTCTGTCCCGATTCTGCAAAAAAAGCATGATCAAATATTTCAAAAAGACACGGATAAGGGCAGCACGATGGAGCAGCGATAGAGTCGTTGCCTTACAGCGCCTGAGACCCGGGTTCAATCCTGACTACGGGTGGTGTCTGTACAGAGTTTGTACGTTCTCCCCATAACCTGCATGGGTTTTCTGTGGCATCTTTGGTTTCCTCTCGCACTCCAAAGACGTACAGGTTTGTAGGTTAATTGGCATGGTTGAATTATAAATTGTCCCTAGTGTGTGTAGATTAGTGTTAATGTGCGGGATCGCTGGTTGGCACAGACTCAGTGGGCCGAAGGGCCTGTTTCTGCGCTGTATCTCTACACTAAACTAAACATAAAGTGCTTGAGTAAGTCAGCTTGTCAGGCAGCATCTCCGGTGAACATTATTTGGTAACGTTTTGTATCGGGACCCTTCTTTAGACTATGGGCCCCGACCTGGAACGTCGCCTATCCATTTTCTTCAGAGATGCTGCCTGGCCCGCTGAGTTAAGGGTCTGTCACACTTAGACAACTTTTTAGGCGAGTGCTAGAGACTCTGCGCTCGCCACATGTTCACTGGTGGTCTCTGGTGAGTCTCCTTCATGGTCGCTAGGAGTTCCCGCATTCTGGGAACTAGTCACGGCCTCAATATGGTCGCCATGGAGACAATCGATACTTTTGTAGTTGTAGGTGCAGTGGTAGTGTGGTCACCATGTCGTTGTAGGTAGTCGAGCTAGTCGTAGGTAGTTTTAGTTAATCGCCTTTGCTGACTGGGCATTTTCATTGGCTCATTGGGGGAAAAAAAACGTAAGGTTCAAAACCAAGGAGAACCGACCAGTAATGTTAAATGCCCACCAAATGTCACAGCTGTGTATCTCTGGCTTATTAAAAGTATTCTGGCTTCTTAAAAGTGTCTCCACTCTTCTCCCCCCCTCTCCCCCCCCCTCTCCCCCCTTCTCCATCTTTTAAAGGACTTACCGTACACTGTGCGAGCGTCTTAACTTTCCTGTTTATCGCGGTGTGTATCTGTATCACCTTGGCTTTGCACTGTGTGAATTTTAGACAGCGCTTCCCCCCGCTTGCCCTGGCCCTTTGGTGTGTGTGTGTGTGTGTTTTTTTTTATGTGTGTGTGTGTGTGTGTGTGTGTTTTTATGTGTGTGTGTGTTTTTTTTTTTTTGTGTGTGTGTGTGTGTGTGGCTGTGTGTGTGTGTGTGGGTGTTTTTTCTCTCTACCTTATCGATATCTTTCCCCCGGGGTCGAAATGTCAAGTTCCCAGTTTTCAGGCGAATGCCGCGAACATGACAGTCAATTGCAGTGCGCTGAAAAATCACCTACGTGGGACAGGCCCTTTAGTCCAACATTTTGTCTTATTTCACTCAACCAGCATCTGTAGTTCCTTGTGTCTGATACAAATGTTAGTTATTTTTTCTTTGACATGTAGGTTGCACTGCCAATGGCTTCAGTATTGGGTTACAAGAGCTGTCAGATGGTTTGTGCTTCACGATATTTGTTGTACTGCTTCAGTGCAGACAATTACATTTGGCTTCCAAAAAGTCGTCATTCGACAAAGGCTTAGGAACAAGCGAGTTAGCTGAGCGCAGATTTGTAACAGCTCAGACATCTGCCTATCGTCAGCCTAATTGCCCAGCGCTTGTTATTATTGAGTGAAATAAGCTGTTTGAACAGCTCAGTCTTATTTGTTACTAACGATGATGATGAGCGCGCTGTGAACGGACAGATGTCCAGGTGTTTGAAGAAGATTTTTCTCTTGACAAAATTTGTTTCGGAAATCTCAGAGAGGTTTGTAAACATAACTCATAATGGAATCTTTTGTTGACTACCTGCAAACTATCTGCCACCCTCCCAGAAAATATTTCTCTCTTATTTCCCTGGTTGAAGTTCATAAAATAATCATCGATAAGGTAGAGAGTCCGAATCTTTCCCCCGGGGTGGAAATGTCAAAGAGTGAAGGGCATAGCTTTAAGGTGAGAGGGGCAATGTTTAAAGGAGGTGTGCGGGGCATGTTTTTTACAGAGAAGTGGGTGCTTGGAACGTGCTGCCAGGGGTGGTGGAGGAGGCAGATACAGTAGTGGTGTTTGCAGTTCCTTCCTGCACATGGTATCTTTATTCGCTGGACTTCATGATAAGTTGCATAGGTTTGTAATTACAGTTGCACATTGAGTATTGCATAAGGTAGAAACAAAGAACTGCAGGTAGGGCTCTTAAAAATAGCGGAGTCAGGGGATATGGGGAGAAGGCAGGAACGGGTACTGATGGGGGATGATCAGCCATGATCACATTGAATGGCGGTGCTGGCTCGAAGGGCCGAATGGCCTACCCCTGCAACTATTGTCTATTGTCTATTGACATAAAATGCTGGAGTAACACAACAGGTCAGGCAGTGTCTCAGGAGAATAAGGATTGTTGAAGCTTTGGGTCAGGACCCTTCTGATTGTGGAGGAGGGTGTTGCATTGACTATGTTGACGTTGGAGTTGCTACATTCATTCCATATTGTTGTATCCAATCGGACATCCAAAACCTTAAGGGTCATTGAATTACTAGTACTTTACGATGTTTTGCCAATATGATTAATAAAATGTTGACATGTATTTGTAAAGCTTTGCGTAATTTACATTCATCAGCTTGAGAATTAATTGAGAACTAAACGTTATTCCCTTTATCATGTATCTGAACTCTGTGGAGGACTTGATTGTAACCACGTGTTGTCTTTCTGCTGACTGGTTAGCACGCGACAAAAGCTTTTCACTGTACCTCGGTACACGTGAAAATTAGCTAAAGTAAACTGAACTATTTAAAAAGTCATATGCTCAGATTGGAGCCGATACTATTTCTTATCATTTATTCATTTCCCAAGTGTATTACACGCTGCATGCCTCATGCACTTTCCTGCTCTATATCAGGGGCCACACTGTGCAGGAAGCTTGCAGGTGGGAGTGTTACCATTGTGAATGATTTGACCGCAGTCGCCTGCACTTCAGGATCCATCAGGGCTGAAAGGTTTAAAAATAGCAGATTCCTTTCTAAGTGAATGGATTGATGGTGCGAGCTGTGAGACTGAGAGCGGTGCGCTGCCTGACCTGTGGGCGGGGAAATTGCCAGTGCAGACCGACCACATGTTGCAAACATGTCACAATATTAGAATTTTGTGCTTGCGAGCACGTTGAATGTACCCTATCGATCCGCTTGGTCACCGAGCATGGACTCCGAATTGCACTGTTCCAAACAGTTGACACGATCACTACATAATCATCATTCAGTTTCTACAGAAGGGAAAGCTTCTTTGTGAGTTAAACAGACTTGAACAGACGAGATGGTATATGGTATACAGTAGACAATGCAATTGATTTTTTATTTAAGATTGTCATGAAGTTATAAAGCACAGAAACAGGACCTTCAGCCCACCATGTCTATTATGACCATCAGATACATAGATTTATTAATCCTATTCACTGGGTCCATATTCGACTATACATTATGCAGGAAGGAACTGCAGATGTTGGATCAAACCGAAGAGACACACAAAAAGCTGAATTAGCTCAGCGGGACAAGCAGCATCTCTGGAGCGTAGGAATGGGTGACGTTTCGGGTCGAGACATGAACAAGTTGGGCCAAAGGACCTGTTCCCATGCTGTATGCTCATGACTATAACTCTATCCCCCTGTAAACTTCTTCGCTTGGGGAATTTCCTCACCAATGTTTTCACATTTTAATCTATTAGTAGAAATGTACAGCACAGGTATAGGCCCTTCAGCCCACAATATCTGTGCCGCACATGCTGCAAAGATAAACTAATCTCAATTGCCTACACATGATCCATTTTCCTCCATACCCTGCATATGCATGTGGCCATCCAAAAGGCGTTTAAACACCACTATCATGTTGCATCTAGCATAGTTTTTCTTACATAATCCTCCATTGTTAGATTTCTTTTTTTCAATCCTAAAGCCCTGACAATAGGCCTTTATCCTTGTATCCTTTTATCCTTATCCTTGTACAGCCTTTTCCATTATTCAGCGCAGGAGCTATTTACAGAATGTATTGGGGTGATACCATACTTCACAGGGGGCATTCTACAAGGTTAAATTTCAGCCAGTTTACCAATATGGATTTAGCCATGGAAGTAACTTTAGGAAGTAACTATACTGAAGTAACTTTAAATTGACTGGTCTAGTTTAGGTTTGTTTAGAGATACATGTGGAAACACCATGTCTGCACCGACCAGCAATCCCCGCAAACTAACACTATCCTACCCACACTAGGGACGATTTACAATTTCACCAAGCCAATTAACCAACAAACCTGGACGTCTTTGGAGTGTGGGAGGAAACCGGAGCTCCCGGAGAAAACTCATGAAGGTCACGGGGAGAGCGTACAAACTCCATGCAGACAGCATCCACAGTCAGGATCGAACCTGGGTCTCTGGCACTGTAAGGCAGCAACTCTACCGCTGCACCCCCGTGTCGGTCTGTCAGAAATCCCACCAGTTCAGGTAGTGTCAGTTTCACAGCCCGTCTCTGAATAGAAAAAAAGTCTAAGAAAATCCAGCATAACATCCAGCTTGTTTCTAACAGGCTGTTTAGGCCAAAATTGTTTAATCTGATCAGTCGATTAATATTTTAAGGACATGTGGGACAAAAGTTAAGTCCTCTGCCTCCACAAGCCACGTCTAATCTGTCTTGCCCAATTACAGGGATTTATTTAATCATCTTAGTCTGATCCTTAAGATTGTGATCACTGACCATTGACAGGCATCTCTCTCTCTCTCTCTCTTTTTCTGACACAGGCACAAACCCATCACAATGTCCCAGAGCCCCTATGTGCCTGATGCTCACTGTTTGATGGATATAACTGTAAACTCTATTGCTGCATCCATTAAGTTGGTTGCCTCGCCATGACCATTGATATTCAGAACATGTTGGCTATAGTCAAGGATTGTATATATGTGATTGCATAAAGAGCAGTGAGGCTGCTGGAGCTTAACAAGTAGAATCTGTTCAATCTGTTAGCTCAGGGCTGGAGTAAGACTGCATTCTCCGACCTTTGCTCAGACCTATAGTCAGACCTATGCTCCCATTAGAGTAATGGTTTGCTGTTACGTGTATCTGGTGAGAGGCATCGCAGTCAACAGTCAGAGGCTGAACAATCAAGACCTTACTAACGAGCCACACTAAATATCCTTAACGAAGAAGAATCTATCCCACCTCATCTTGAAAAACAGCCTTCTGTAGTGTGTGAAAATAATGCAGAGAGAAGGAATGAGATGGGTTTGACTTTAAACTAGATTGGCCAAAGGTGCTACAATGTGTGTATCAACAAGAAATTGCAGGTGCTGGTTAATACACAAAAGGACACAAAGTGCTGGAGTAACTCAGCATCTCTGGAAAACATGTATAGGTGATGTTTCGGGTCGAGACCCTTCTTCAGGCTGAAGAATCTTCCACGTATTCCCTGTGACTGCGTGGGTTTTCTCCGGGTGCTCCAGTTTCCCCCCCACATTCCAAAGACATACAGGTTTTTAGGTCAATTGGATTTGGTTAAAAACAAATTAAATTGTCCCTAGTTTGTAGGATTCATGTTTGTGTATGGGGTGATTGCTGGTCAGTGTGTGTTCAATGGGCCGAAGGGCCTGTTTCCACACTATCTCTAAAGTTTAAAATCTAAAGGGTCTCGACCTGTGATGTCACCTAACCATGTTCTCCAGAGATGCTGAGTTACTCCAGCACTTTTATCTCCTCTTGTGCAATAATGTATGGTCTGAGGTAACCGTTTTCCTTTCTGACACTATATTTGCATTATGAATATCACGATGGGCATTTTATAGATTGCAGAGCCTGCACTTAAGTCAGCATAGTGGGAGAACGTTAAAGCAATGCAGGGATAACTGGTAGTAATTGACTCATATCCTCTAATGAAAGTAATCAATAATGTATCAGGATTGCATCTTCTAATATGAACATAACCATCTAGGATCTTGCAACCTATCAAGTTAAATGGCCACTGTTAATGTTGGATGGAATGAGTAGTGTGCAATGTTCACCCATTAATATCAATGTCAACTCCAGGCTCAAACCTGAAATTTCCTTTGATTTAACCTGACATTGCATGTTTTATTAATTTCACTTGATACGCCCTCACGTGAGGGCGATCCGGCTCGGGGCTGGAACGATGCTCCGGGGGCTGGGACGGCAGTTCTGGTGGCGGTGGCCTGAGACCGGGGTTCGGCCGCGGGCCAGCGGCTGCGTCAGCAGGTCTGGTGAGCGGCAGCTTCGACTACCCCGGGCCGCGGTGTTTGAGCCGCAGGACAGGTTTTAACATCGCCCGGGGGGTATCGCCTCAGCGCAGAAGGAGAAGAGGAGGGAAGAGACTGCAGCCCTAAGACTTTTGCCTCCATCACAGTGAGGAGATGTTGGGTGGACTCACTGTGGTGGATGTTAATATGTGTTTATTGTTGTTTTTTATTGTATTGTATTGTATGTATGACTGCTTAAATTTCGTTCAGACTTCGGTCTGGATGACAATAAAAGGCTATCTATAAATCCAAGCTGCCACAGAAAGTGCAAACTTTTTAGTTTTTGGTTAATTATACTTATGTTTTCATTCCCTTCCCTCTGTCCCAGCGGTGCTGACATGTTGGGATGGATCTCGAGTGGTAGCAGTCATCCTGACAGGGTGCCTTGGTGGGTTTATCATTTGAATGACCCAAATCAGCAAAGATCAGACTTTTGTGTGCACCTGACTGAGTTCCAAAATCTGCGGTACCCAACCAACGAGTTTGATCGTACGCTTTGAATTCCTTTCCTTTTGCTGGTCAGAACTTTACTGGTAGAACTGCAGGTGGAATCATTGCCTCATAGCACCAGAGATCCTGGCCTCGGATGCTGTCTGTGTGGAGTTACCTCATTCACCCGTGACTTCGTGGGTTTCTTCCGAGTGCTCCGGTTCGCTCCCACATCTCAAAGATGAGGAGTTTGCAAGTTCTCGCTGTGACTGTATCGGTTTCCACCGGGTGCTTCGGTTTCATCCCACTTCGCAAAGACATTTGCAAGTTAATTGGCCTCTGTAAATTGCCCTGTGTGTAGTGAATGGAAGGGAAAGTGGGATAACATAGAAGTAGTGCAAATGGTCGGGTGGGCCGAAGGGCCTGTCTCCATCTTTAAACAAAACTAAACTAAATAACAAAGGAGATAATCTGATAGTCAGCACACAGTTTTAAGAAGGGTCTTGACCCAAAATGTCACCCATTCCTTCTCTCCAGAGATCCTGCCTGTCGCGCTGAGTTACACCAGCATTTTTTGTCTATCTTCCGTTTATACCAGCATTTGCAGTTCCTTCCTACAGAGTCTGTATCCCTTTTCCTGTCATGCCATTTTACATAAAAGGCATTTTTGGAATATTTCAAGCTATTTATCATAATTCAGCAACAATAGCGATGCCAGTCAAAGAGACTGACACCACTATTGTTGGTGACTTATAATAAAAAAGTCACAAGATGTTTTGATTTCACCTAAATAGATGGTGACTGGTGAGCACAACATATACATATCAGTCTAGGACGGTTCAGTAGCATTCTTTCACCAGTATCCCAACCTATGGAAAAAATGTTATTTCTCCAGCACTGTCACCCCCTCATCATAAGAAAATGAAAAACTGAGGAGCGAGATATCCATTGAATGACCACTGGCGCATTCTTCGGTTTGTGAAGTGGCAGGTGTCTTTTAGGTCATTTCTGTTTACTCGAGTTCAGCAGCTTCTATTAGCCCCTCACCCTCATCCCCAATAAAAAGGCCTGTAGGAAGATTAGCCTAATCCTCTTATTCCCAAGCAATTACACAGTTAATGGCTGATACTGCTGTGGAGCACGCATAAACTTCCGAAAGCAGCAATAATAGGCTTAGTGCTGCTTACATCCACACACGGTGATGGGATACAGGGGCGAGGTGCCCGTCTGCTCACAGCCAAAATGCTGATGCAGAGCTGGCCGTCAGGATTATGAGAGGAATTTGCTCCTTAATCTGAAATAAACGGGGAGCAGTTTTCCTCTCCTTCTGAGCAATATCTCGCAGCGTTATCCTTCCTGTCCTACAATCAGCAAGGCGGTAATTAAGGCAACATTTCCATTTAAGATAGATTTTCGACGGGTCCATAGGGTGAAATATCTGATGAGCCAGATTTGAAACCACCTCCAATAGTCCGTTTAAAGTCAGCTTTGCAATTTCACGGATCAAAGATATCAAAGGGCTGTAGAAATGTGAACCTTTCCAAAGCCTGTGGGTGCTGCCTCACTTGGAATTTTCAAGATAAGGTATGATAGATTCCTGTTTGTTAAGGATATTGAGGAATGTGAAGCAATGGTGGTTAATTAAGTAGAGATAGGGGTCAGTAGTAATGGAACGGATGCCATAAGTAGTTTGAGGGACTAAGTTGTCTATTCCATTTTGTGCTGAATTGGTTAATTTCAGCTTGTCAAGGTGGGGGGCAGGTGACCACAGTATGATGCAGGAACAAGGGACCACAGATGCTGGTTTACAGTGCTGGAGTAACTCACTGGGTCAGGCAGCATCTCTGGAGAGCATAGATAGGTGACGTTTCAAGTCGGGACCATTCTTCAGTTCACAGTGTGATAACTGCTTTCAGTATCTCTGGTTTAGGGATGGAAAACATAGGGCAGAATCCCTGCTGCTGTTACTCTCTTTTGACCCCATTGGTCTTGTCAAAGACATCAACTGAGGTCAAAATGTGTTTTGTTGATGTAAACTCCTTTCAAAAATGTACTCCAGTACTGGCAATGGATTGCAAATGTAATCATAGCCAGAACAGTTCCCACAGATGATCTTGGGATAATGTAAAATATTTTATCTCCTTATAATGATTGAAGGAAAATAGTAGTTGTCACCAAGGGGAACCGTGCTACAGTGCTGTGTTATTACTTTGTGTATCACTTGGCACAATTCGTAGTACAGGTTCTGGATAGGTTTGACCCCCAGACCAAGGATTGAGCTCCCATTCCAGTGCTGTGCAGTGAAATCCCAATAATCCAGCATCTTGCAGACCTTGGTGGTCAGATTCTCAGATTTTCCAAGCGATTGGATGCTATTGGAATCCAAATGAGACATTTTCTCTACATTTCAGACAGCTCGATCATATTTCTTCCATCAAACCGATTGAGTGGGCAATAGCAACTGATGAGTTTTTGCTTGTGTGCATCATCTTCATGGACGGCACATTAGCACGGCTGGTGGAGCTGCTGCCTCACAGTGCCAGAGACCCCGGTTTGCTCCTGTCTGTTTGGAGTTTGCAAGCTCTCCCTGTGACTGTATCGGTTTCCGCCGGGCGCTCCGGTTTCACCCCCACTTCGCCAAAACATGGGGGTTTGCAAGTTAATTTGCCTCTGTAAATTGCCCTGTGTGTATTGAATGGATGGAAATGTGGGATAACTTAGAACTAGTGTGAAAGAGTGATCGATAGTCGTTGTGGACCCGTGGCGGAAGTGCCTGCTTCCACGCTGTATCTTTCAATCAATCTTGTCAAAACCAGCTGAAACATAACAAGGGACATAAGTTTAGGGGTAACATGAGGGGGAACTTCTTTACTCAGAGAGTGGTAGCGGTGTGGAATGAGCTTCCAGTGGAAGTGGTGGCGGCAGGTTCGTTGGTATCATTTAAGAATAAATTGGATAGGCATATGGATGAGAAGGGAATGGAGGGTTATGGTATGAGTGCAGGTAGGTGGGACTAAGGGAAAAAAAATGTTCGGCACGGACTTGTAGGGCCGAGATGGCCTGTTTCCGTGCTGTAATTGTTATATGGTTATGGTTATAAGCACCTTAGACCTTGACTACAGTCACATCACAGAGCCTTGGAGCTGGCCACACATCCTGCTCGCACTCTGGAAGCAGAGGGCAAGAGTGTTTTATGGTCATATGTTCTGGAATGGAACAATGAAATTCTTACTTGTAGCTGCACAACAGATATGTAAACAGGGTACACTGTCGCTGGAGTTTTGTAGTTTTATTGTATTGAGTTAATGCTACACAGAAGCAGGACCCATCTTTTTCAAGCAATGTAGCAATAAGGGAGGCCAGTGTCATAGAGTCATAGAGTGATACAGTGTGGAAACAGGCTCCTTGGCCCAACTTGCCCACATCAGCCAACAATGTCCCAGTTACACTAGTCCCACCTGCCCAAGTTTTGTCCAAATCCCTTCAAACCTGTCCTATGCATGTACCCATCTGACTGTTTCTTAAATGTTGGGATCATCCCTGCCTAAACTACCTCCTCCGGCAGCACGTTCCATATACCCACCACCCTTTGCATGAAAATGTTATCCCTCAGATTCCTATGAAACCTTTTCCCTTTCACCTTAAACCCATGTCTCAAGGTCCTCGATTCACCTACTCATGAAAGACTGTGAATTACACCCAACGTATTCCTCTCATGACTTTATACACATCTATACTATCGCCCTCATCCTCCTGCGCTCCAAGGAATAGAGTCCCAGCCTAATCAACCTCTCCCTATAGCTCAGACTCTTGAGTCCTGGAAACATCCTCGTAAACCTTTCCAGCTTGACAACATATTTCCTATAGATTCCTATAGATTCCTAGTGCCCAGAACTGAACACAATACTCTAAATGCGACCTCATCAACGTCTTATACAACTGCAACATGACCTCCCAACTTCTATACTCAACCGACCGTCGATGTGATTACCTGCCATTCTACCTTCGACCAAAAGTGTTTAAAAGACATTTGGACAGGTACATGGATAGGAAAGGTTTAGAGGGATGTAGGTCAAAGTAGGGGCAGGTGGGAATAGGGTAGATGAGGCATCTTGGTCGGCAAAAGCAAGTTGGCGTAAAAGGCCTGTTGCCATGCTATGTGACTCTGACTCCAAAAGCACCGCGGAAGCCAAATTGATTGATCATTCATCCAGTTGATTACTGTTGTATGTTGTTGCCGCAAAACCACTTGCTCCATATGTAACACTGCCGTTCAGAATAACTTGCTGGAGCAACTTTAATTTAGTACCATCTCAGCATGAAAGTGATGGGATTGGAATTGGTTCTTGTTTTACACTTGAATGAAGGAGTGATGTTTTATGGCTTGTGAGAAGCTAGTGAAAGTCTGCAACATATTCCCCAGCCAAGACAGCGAGGTAGAATTCATGGAAAGGTCAGAAGCAGTGCTTGAGTGATTTTAGAGCTAGTTCTGCTAGGGGGATACAGCATTTCCATCCCATTATAAAGATATTTGAAATAAACTAAATGCTCAGCTTTTATATGGCTTATTATTTATACCACTTATTTGAAATTGGGGCTTCATTCAATGTTCAGTGCAATGAATTATCTAGAAAAGAGCAGATTAAACTGGACATCAAACACAAATCAGAAACAGAAAACTGTAGAAGCTGCAAACCTGAAATGTAAAATAATCTGTAGAAAATACTCAGCAGATTGGGCGACTTCTGTGGAACGAGAAACAAGAGTTGATCTTTCAGTTAATGACTTTCCATCAGAACTCAGAAAATTTAGAAATATTAGCATGTTTTAAGTTGCAGAGAAGGGGGGGGGGGGGGGGGGGGTGGAGGTAATTAAAGGAACACATTGGGAGGGACTGCTGAAGCTGGTTTACACCAAAGATAGACACAAGATGCTGGAGTAACTCAGCAGGACAGGCAGCATCTCTGGAGGAAAGGAATATGTGACTTTTCGGGTCGAGACCCTTCTTCCAGTCTGAAGATGGGTCTAAACCCGAAACGTCGCCCATTCCTTTTTTCTAGAAAAGGCATGCCTGACCATTTTGTTCTTCTAGTAAATTCTTACATCCCAGCATTTAACAGGTGTTACATTATATCTCTTATTAACCTATCAACCAGATAATTTCATCCCTTTTGTCCGATACATCCCATTCTGTAAATTAAAGCTTACTGTTTATATGTTTTGTTTTCCTAGCTCTGACAAAGAGTCTTCAGTTTGAAATATTAACTCTGTTTATGTTACTCTTCCTACTGGCACTGCCAGTCCTGCTTTCTATCTACACTCCAGCACAGATTGATCAGTTGTGAATAACAGGCATTCATCCCCTCACAGAGACACCATCAATGGTATTTCTGTTAACTGGGCATCTTTTGGCCTCTCTCCTATCACAGACATTCGCTTTGTTTTCTCCAAACCTCCTCTTCTCACATTTCCCAGTGGCGCAGCGGTAGAGATGCTGCCTTACTGCGCCAGGGAGCTGGGTTCGATCCTGACCATGGGTGCTATCTATACGGAGTTTGTAAGTTCTCTCTGTGACAGCGTGAATTTTCTCCGGGTGCTCCGGTTTCCTCCTGCATTCCAAAGACATGAAGATTTGTAGGATGTGAACAAAAATGCTGGAGAAACTCAGCGGGTGCAGCAGCATCTATGGAGCGAAGGGAATAGGCAACATTTCGGCCCGAAAGGTTGCCTATTTCCTTCACTCCATAGATGCTGCTGCACCCGCTGAGTTTCTCCAGCATTTTTGTGTACCTTCGATTTTCCAGCATCTGCAGTTCCTTCTTAAAGATTTGTAGGATAATTGGCTTCTGTAAATTGTCCCTAGTGTGTAGGATAGAACTAATGTACTATATGTGGTATTCGCTGGTCGACGAAGACTTGATGGGCTAAACTAAGCTAAACAACTAAATTCCAGTTCTGACTTAAATTGACTGTTTTCTCAACAGATGCTGCCTGACCCATTGAGTATCTCTCACATGTTTTTGTTTTTATGTCAGTTCCAGCATCTTCATTGTTTATTGCTCTTCAAGTCTGAGGAACAGTGTAGCTAAAACTCCGAAAACAGTGTCTGTGTAAAGTATAGCTGCAAATCTGTGTCTCTAGGAAGGAATTCAATGAGCCTTGATTATTAAAGATGATATAGAAGGGCAAGTTTGGAAAGATTGAGTATCGTTTAGAAAGGTTAAAATGGAAAATTGTTAATCCTGATTGACATTCTATTAAACTACTGTAATGCTGCTAAGGTGAAAATCTTCACTGGCTATTATATCAAACTTTATCTGTGTTTTCAGCTTAGATATTAAAGATCCCTTAGCCTTCTGATGCCCAAGTCATCATTCATTCTTGGGCCAACAAACAAAGCTGACAGACTGGTCATTTATTTCTCGGAGAATTTTGGTCATAAATTAACACGCGTTTCCTATGTAGAACAATGGCTTCACTTCAGAGATGTCTTTGTTGCCCCCAGGGTTGTGAAAGGCAATATATAATGCGAGGCTTTATTTGCTTCGATTGAGGAGACCAGGCTTAAGCGGGCTGTGGAAAGTCCAAGCTGGCTAGGCTTCTGTGTCGGTCATGATCGCCTGGCTGCTTTCACTAATGGCCAAGGAAAAATTAATTGACATAATTACAGGAAAAATAAATTGACCTTGGTTTATGACCCTTGTCGTAAAGGGTTAAGTTATGAGGGCAAGTTACATAAACTTTAAATATGGAAGTTTTGGAAGGAGGTGATTGATCTGAGATTTTTATAATTATGGGAGATTTGATTGAAGGAGAACAGAAAAATAATTTTCTTTAGTGTGGGGTAATCGAGAACAAATAATTGTCATTTTAAGACAAGGTTAAAGACATTAGGAAGTAGTTTTACGTAAGAGTGGTGCAAAACTGTAACCTTCCCTCTGAGAAAAAGTGCATGAAAAGTCAAAGGTAGAAAAAAATGCTGGGGAAACTCAGCGGGTGAGGCAGCATCTATGGGAGCGAAGTGAATAGACAACGTTTCAGGCCAAAACCCCTCTTCTGTATAGTTTGAAGAAGGGTTTCGGCCAGAAACGTTGCCTATTTCCTTCACTCCATAGATGCTGCCTCACACACTGAGTTTCTCCAGCATTTTTGTCTACCTTCGAATTTCCAGCATCTGCAGTTCCTTCTTAAACATGAAAAGTCAAATGTAGCCTTCATTTTTGTTTTTTAGGTTAAGATTCCCTGGAGTGCAGGGGGATGAGGAGTGAACTTATAGAGGTGTTTAAAATCATGAAACAAATAGATTGGGTTCATGCACAGAGTCTCTTGCCCAGAGTAGGGGATTTGAGAACCAGAGGACATAGGGGGGAAGGGCAAAAGATTTTATAGGAATCTGAGGAGTAACGTTTTCACACAAGGGGTGGTGGGTGTATGGAACGAGCTGCCGGAGGAGGTAGTTGAGGCAGGGACTATTGCAACATTTTTAGAATCAATTAGACAGGTACATGGATAGGATAGGTTTAGAGTGATATGGGTCAAACGAAGGCATGTGACACTAGTATAGATGGGACATGTTAGTCAGTTTGGGCAAGTTGGGCCGAAGGGCCTGTTTCAACACTGTATGACTATATGACTCTAAAAGATACACTAAGGCCAGTGAATAGAATTAAGGCTGAGATTTGCCAGTTTGTTGTTTGCGGACAGGGAAATTAGGGGCAGTGATTCAGTGTGATGCATCGATGCAGGTTCAATGGGCTGGCCTGTTTGCCCCATCACCATTACCAATTCCTGGACACTTTCCCTACCATTATCGTCTTGAGTTGAATGGAATAAGTGATGTGGCTTCCCTAAACATGTATATTCAACCCTAACCTCAGCCCGCTTTAGTCAGTACACTTGGACCTGCATAGGGGGAAAAGAAAAAGCGTCACATGGAATAATTTCACTAATTTTCCAAAACATTTAATTTAATTTAAAATCATGTGATAAGGTGCATGTTTTTCACTGATGCATAATAGAAGGGCTGTTGTACCAATAATGTGCCATGCGGCCAAGATGAATTGATTTGTTCTGATGTGAGGCTGCTGTTTTACATTGTCGCTGGAAAACCAGCTGAAAGATATCAAAATTGATTCCACCAGCCATGAAGCTGGTGAACCTCTTGACTTTACAAGATTGTTAACACCCTGGGTACTGGGTGGCAACTCACGGAGATTTGTTGACAAATGAACTCGCTTACAACCACAATGTAAATTTGGATTGGGTTGACGAATGCATGTCACAACATGAAGGACAGAGGTAGCAAGTGGTAGCAGACCAATTTGGTGCATATTTCTAAGATAAACACATAATGCTGGAGTAACTCAGCGGGTGGGATAGGCTGCATCTTTGGAGAGTAGGAATGGGTGCATATTCTGGACATCTGGTTGTCTTAGTCATCAACAGCGTACTCTCTTCGTTTTTTTGGTAGAACATCTACACTCCCCCAGCACTTCTTCACTGAAATAAATTTAATCTAACTGACATCCATGGAAGTGCAGTACTCTCGGAACCCCTGGGAGCACTCTCGCTCACACCATTGCAGCAGCCACTCGTTCATTTGAAGCATTCCCCAGATTTGGAAGAGTGTTGGTTGCATTGTGGTTCGTCTCTTGAAAAAGCCGCCCTTCGAAGCTCGCAATTCCTGTGCTAAAAGTTGGGAACCACAAGAAATTTCAACAGATGACATTGGGGATTTCATGCCAATGTTATTCTGGAAACCCGACGGCACTGTTGTGTGAATCCCATAATTGATTCTTTAGCCAGTCTTTGCCTCTCTTCTCTCACTCTTTAGGTGCTTTTCACAAACAGCAGTGGAGTGACTCACAACATTATTGTTTTCTCTTTATTCATTCATTTATTCATGTGAATGGTATTGCTAACACCAGTGGAAACCTCTCATTCATCCTGAACTTCAGAGTTTGCCAGTAATTCAATTAAAAGAGAGTGGATAAATATCTTACCCCTTCCCTATTAAAACCGCCTTGTATTATGATAGAATCATGAACCTTGGAGGCATTTGATTAGCAGATTTCCTTCTAAAACCCTTTGGTTTTATTCTGAAAACAGTATTCATAGAATTATAACGAGCGCACAAGCAAGTCCAGGCAATGGGTAACCATGGCAAGGGTGCTTGGTCCAACACAGGAGCTGGAGGAATCGTATAGTTAGATTCACAACCAAACTTGGTTATAGACAAGAGCTGAATGGATGGACAGAAGTGAGATAGGATGTGAGAAAATAAAAGAAGGAAATATGCCAGGAGATAAGAAGGAAACAAAAAGGAGTGGTGTTGGGGAACAGACATAGCAGGGGTGGCACAGTGGCACAGTGGCACAGCGATAGAGTTGCTGCCTTAAAGCTCCAGAGACCAGGGTTCAATCCTGACTATGGGTGCTGTCCAGACAAAGTTTGTACCTTTTCCCTGTGACCGGGTGCTCTGGCTTCCTCCCACACTTTAAAGACGTACAGGTTCGTAGGTTAATTGGCTTCCGTAAGTAAGTAAGCAAGTAAGTAAGTACATTTTATTTATATAGCACGTTTAAATCAACTCGCGTTGATTTAAATTGTCCCTAGTGTGTACGATAGCACTAGTGTATGGGAGTGATTGATGGCCAGCACGGAATTGGTGGGCCGAAGGGCCTGTTTCCACTCTATCTTAAAGTCTAAAGCAATGAGAAAGATGACGGAGCGGTGAATGAAGCATTTAAAAAAATCCAAATTGGGGAAGAATAGCAGGGAGGAAGAGAAACAAAACCGGGAGGGGAAATGGAGACAAGGAGAGCTGTGAAAATGATCACTGGTAATTGTTGCAGATGTATTGGATGTGATGGGGATAGGCTGTGTAATTAGAGAGGTGACGCTGCGAGCAAACCCGGCTGTAAATCACAACAGCGAAGTAAGATGTCAACAATCTATTGAGTCACAAAGAGATACAGCGAAACATTTTCATGGCATGGGTCATTGCAGGGAGAGGGGACAGAACGTTTAGCATCAGTTCTCATGTGAGATACAAAAGGGCTGGAAAAGAATTGTTCCTGCCAAAGCAGTTGGAATCTAAAGTATTTTTCACTCATGCTATTAGTGAAGCCAAGGTAACTTCCTTCAGTGAAAGCACGTCTTGAATTCTGATGCACTCTGATGAAACATGAGGCATTTCATCTATTCCAAATTATTCAATTATGCTTGAATGTCTCTGCTCTCTGGCAATCAGTCTTGCAAGTTTCCTTGCTTTTGAGTGGATAATTGGCATCTATCCAGGCTGCAGTAATAGCAGTCCCATCTTAAAATAGTCAACTGAACGATTGGATACAGCTATTAACTAATTAATTTGGGAATCATGTATTACGTTATCTACAGGTTTATCAATATCCAGGTACAAGACTTCTCCTGGTAATAAGACTGCACAGTAACGCAGCTGGTAAAGTTGCAGTACCAGAGATCTGAGTTTGATCCTGACCTCGGGTGCTGCCTGTGTGGAGTTTGCAGGTTCTCTCTGTGATCACGTGCGTTTCCTCCGGGTGCTCTGGTTTCCTCCCACATTTTAAGGAGGTGCGGGTTTATAGGATAATTGCCCTGTGCAGGGAGTGGATCAGAAAGTGGGATAATGTGGAACTAGTGTGAACAGGTGATTGATGGTTAGATGGTGAGCCGAAAGGTCTGTTTCTGTGCTGTATATCTAAAAAACAAAATAGACTAACTCCAGGTTGGGATGGATAGTTAAGTGAAAGAGTAATCTGTCAGTGGAATGGGGGAGCTGTCCCTTGTTCCACTCTCACACTGCACAATCTCCCTTACTGTGTATACTATTCATGGCCAATTGAGTGCATTACATGTAATGGAGCCTAGCAATGGCAAGTAGACCACAGGTGGTGGCTGGTGAGGCCTAGTCAAGGCCTGGACTGTCTTGATGGAGATTAAAATATATTCAAAGAAATGTAGAAAATAAAAATCAGTACAGTTTTGGTCTCCAAATCTGAGGAAGGACATTATTGCCATAGAGGGAGTGCAGAGAAGGTTCACCAGACTGATTCCTGGGATGTCAGGACTGTCTTATGAAGAAAGACTGGATAGACTTGGTTTATACTCTCTAGAATTTAGGAGATTGAGAGGGGATCTTATAGAAACTTACAAAATTCTTAAGAGGTTGGACAGGCTAGATGCAGGAAGATTGCTCCCGATGTTGGGGAAGTCCAGGACAAAGGGTCACAGCTTAAGGATAAGGGGGAAATCCTTTAAAACCGAGATGAGAAGAACTTTTTTCACACAGAGAGTGGTGAATCTCTGGAACTCTCTGCCACAGAGGGTAGTCGAGGCCAGTTCATTGGCTATATTTAAGAGGGAGTTAGATGTGGCCCTTGTGGCTAAGGGGATCAGAGGGTATGGAGAGAAGGCAGGTACGGGATACTGAGTTGGATGATCAGCCATGATCATATTGAATGGCGGTGCAGGCTCGAAGGGCCGAATGGCCTACTCCTGCACCTAATTTCTATGTTTCTATGTTTCTATTTATTTATTTATAAACATATTTTACTGACGATATAAATTATTCACCAATATAATATTAATTAACGTGACACAAAAAAACTTGAACATTAACTTATTTTTTCCATCTAGTTTGGTTGCTCCATTTAAATGGAAGAAGTGTGCCAACCATGATAAAATAAAACTGAGGAGCCAGATGCAAAGTGCAATTGGGTTTCTTAGCTTAGATTGACTGCATTCTGCACCGGAATAAGTGCCAAAACCAGTGGTGTGGGAGGTCGGGTGAGTTTCTTGTTCATGCTGCAACATGCAGGCTTGGAGGTCAGGAGCTTACAACCATACAATGCCAGCAAGTCTGGCTCAAATCCATGAAAAATGAGATCATGAAAAAGATACCAGGGAAGGTTAGAGAAATTTAATTGCAGCTGAAACTTGCAGCTACTAAGATTGGCCATTTCTATTTTATACATTCTCTGAATTTGATTTTCTTCCATAATTCCTCTTAGAAATATGGAGATGAGAAGGGTCAAGCTATGAATGAGTGGTCAGTTGATGCCCACTAAAGTAGCCACTTAGATGAGGCAATGAGAGATGTCATGGTGGAAGAGACTGCTGCAACTATTGCATAACACTCGGCGGGCTGTTTCTATGTATCAGATGATTAATCAGGTATTGTACTATGTATAGCAATGATCTTTAGTTTACTCTAGTGTCACGTGTACCGAGGTACAGTGAAAAGTTTTTGTTGCTTGCTAACGAGTCAGCAGAAAGACAAAACATGATTACAATCGAGCTGTTTACAGTGCGTAGATACAAAATGCTGGAGTAGGACTGGCAGCGTCTCTAGATAGAAGGAATGGCTGATGTTTCGGGTTGAGACCCATCTTCAGACTCTCGACCAGAAACGTCACCCTTTCCTTCTATCCAGAGATGCTGCCTCTCCCGCTGAGTTACTCCAGCATGTTGTGTCTATCTTCGGTTTAAACCAGCAGCTGCAGTTCCTTCCTACATTGTATAGACACACAATAAGGGAACAACGTTTAGTGCAAGGTAAAGATTGTACAGATCTGTATGCAAACAAAATAATTTCACTAAACCTTGGTGCACGTGATAATGAAGGAACCATTGACCAAAAAGTAACCATTGACTTGGAGGTTCATACTGAGAATGCACTGCTGCATTCAGGAGAGGAGAGGAGACAACTGGAGACTAATGTTGGATAAAATGGAAACTGTACCTCAGCATCTGCCTCCTCCCACTCAGGTCCTTACAGTTGTACCACACTCCCCAACTTGCTCCCTTCATACCAAATCTCTTATTGCATAACTGGCTCTGAAGGTGAGAAGGCCATGGCAGAGATACCAGAATGAGTTTGGCATTGTCATTAGAATATAGCGGGCAATGTATGATTAGAGCGGCAGTAATCCTGCCATTTACTGCTGCTCTCAACATATGGTGCACACTATATTTTAATGACAATGACTTGCAGTCAATGATTTCTGCAAATATCTTCTCATAACAATGTGTTTGTAGTCAATTCTTTGTGTCATTGACTGCAAAGTGCACTGGCTTGTTCTAAACTCATTGGTATAAATTCATCTTCATCTTCATCGCTTGAGCTAAACACAGAATGTATGAGCAGCTGTATATTCTCTTCTGAAGTTTGTTCTCATTAACTTCAATGTTTATTAAATGCAGTATTGTCTGTTTACTGCAAGTTTCATATGATGAATTTACGCTTCCATTTACTCAAGCTTATTGACCTCATGTCTTTCGGTCATGTGGCTTGAATAAGAGACCACAAAGAGCTTCATCTTGAAGGCCACAGAATTTTAAAGTTATTTTTGTTTGTGTTCTTGCATTTGTGGAATAAACATAGCTTTAGATAATGGTGCCAAATGGGAACTGTCAGATGAGATGTAATTTGTGAGGACATCTGTGATACTGAGAATTAGGAGTGCTATGATGGTTATCTTGAACAATCTGGTTTAATTTAGGGATCAGCGCAGAAACAGGCCCTTCGGCCCATCAAATCAGTCAATCAGCATACCTCGCAGGCTAGGACTATCCTACACACTAGGGACAATTTACAATTTTACCGAAGCCAATTAACCTACAAACCTGTAGGTCTTTGGAGTGAGGGAGGAAACCGGAGCACCCGGGGAAAACCCACAAAAGTCACAGGGGGAATGCACGAACTCCATACAGACAGCACCCGTAGGCAGAATCACACCCAGGTCTCTGGTGCTGTAAGGTAACAACTCTTACCACTGCGCCACTGTGCCTCCCTGGTATGTTGAATTGCCTGAAATGCTATCTTTAGTAAATAGCTGTATTCTTTCAGCTCTTCTCATAATGCTTTATACTGGTGACTGTAAAGTTTCTGATTGAAGACAAAATTCCATTGATGAAGCCCAACGCTGTTAAATGCAAGGGAGCTGAGCAGGTTATAGTTAATAACATATCCACTTACAGGTTTGACACCAAGCATCAGTCACCCTTTACGATTTACATCTAAGTGGTCTCACCTTAAGCATGCAACTGTCCGGGAGGCTGAGAGTGTTACAGCTGGGGATAAAAAGATGTGCCTGTAATACAAAGCAATAACAAACTGTCACTGCAGGCAATAAGGCAAACCAGACTCATGATTTTGCAAGTAAACGAATCACTGCCATGGAAATATAGGCACGGTGCCATGTTCAGCTTGTAACCTGGGATTAGTGTATTGGGCACAACATTCATATGATGTGCATTTGTCAAGGATTTCAAACACAGTTATACATTATTTAGGAATAATAACAAAACAGATTCTTATCCTAGCCGACGATTTAAGAAATGTGTAGGAAGGAACTGCAGATGTTGGTTTGCACCGTAGTCTGAGATTAGTATGCAAACGTAAGCACACGGTATTGGGGGTTCAGTATTGATGTGGATAGGGAACTGGCTGGCAGACAGGAAGCAAAGAGTAGGAGTAAACGGGTCCTTTTCAGAATGGCAGGCAGTGACTAGTGAGTACCGCAAGGCTCGGTGCTGGGACCCCAGCTATTTACAATATATATTAACGATTTGGACGAGGGAATTGAATGCAACATCTCCAAGTTTGCGGATGACACGAAGCTGGGGGGCAGTGTTAGCTGTGAGGAGGATGCTAGGAGGCTGCAATGTGGCGTGGATAGGTTGGGTGAGTGGGCAAATGCATGGGAGATGCAGTATAATGTGGATAAATATGAGGTTATCCACTTTGGTGGCAAGAACAGGAAAGTAGACTATTATCTGAATGATGGCCGATTAGGAAAAGGGGAGATGCAACAAGACCTGGGTGTCATGGTACACCAGTCATTGAAAGTAGGCATGCAGGTGCAGCAGGCAGTGAAGAAAGCGAATGGTATGTTAGCATTCATAGCAAAAGGATTTGAGTATAGGAGCAGGGAGGTTCTACTGTAGTTGTACAGGGCCTTGGTGAGACCACACCTGGAGTATTGCGTACAGTTTTGGTATCTTAATCTGAGGAAAGACATAGAATGTCCCATTTGAAACGTCATTCTCCAGAGATGCTGCCTGACTCATTGATTTAAGAAATATTAGCCATTCAGGTCCTGTGATCCCTGCTCTGCTGTTTAGTAAGATTATTGATGATATTTGTACCTCAGCCCCACTTTCATGCACATTGGTTCTCTTGATTTCATCACTATTCAAGATCCCTCTGTACATCATTGCTGTTAAGTGTCATGCCATTAATTGTATATTTTCCCTTACATGTGACCTCCCAAAGTGCGAGACCTCACATTCGCTCAGATTAAACTCCACCTGCCATTTCCCTGCCCGACTTGTGTAGCTGATCTATATCCCACTCTACACTTTGGCAGCCTTCCTCACAGTCCGCCACCCTGGCAATCTTGGTGCCATCTGAAAACTTACTAACCAACCCGGCAACAATTCTGCTCAAGTCATTTAAAAAACATCAGAGAATCCAGCACAGATCCCTGTCGGTCCATTTCGTCACATACCACCAGTCTCAAAACTGTCCTTCCACCACAATCCTCTGTCTTCTATCAGTAACCAGCTCTGAATCCATATGACCAAGTCACTGTTAATCCTGGACATCTGAATCTTCTGAATCTGCCTAGCATGGGGGACTTTATCAAATACCTTTACTTAAATTTCGTTCAGACTTCGGTCTGGATGACAATAAAAGGCTATTCTATTCTATTCTATTCTAAATCCATGTAGACAACATCTACCATCATTCCCTCATCGATCATCTTATCCTTTAAGGGACATTTTAACTTTGCTAAAATGTCTCCTTTTCTGCTCCTAAGAAGCTCTTCCAACCTATTCAATGATTCTCACTAGATTACACCCAAAGATTCCACTAACCCTTTTCTTAGCTATACCTTGGTCCTTCACTGTTGAATTGGAATGCTTCCACTCCTCAGGCTTAATACCGTTTGGCGATGTTATAAGGCTTTGCCTTTGATTTTAAGTAAAATATATCCTTTTATAGGTTTACTTAAATGAAAACAGAAGATTTGAGAGATACTCGACAGATCTGGCAGCATTCGTCAAATGGGAATTATAATTAACATTGAGCTCAATGATGTTTTGAAACTCAACCATCTGAAACGTTAACACTGCTTCTCCCTCCACAGGCACCACAGGACCTGTTGTGTATCTGCAGCAGATTCTCCTTTTATTTTAGATTTTTTTTTTCTTTCTGACTAACTTTAATTTCCCTCATTGATTAAACCTGGACCACTTTTTACCGAGGTATTTACACCTATAAAAGGATATATTTTACTTAAGATAGACATAAAATGCTGGAGTAACTCAGTGGGTCAGGCAGCATCTCTACAGAAAAAGAATAGGTGATGATTATGGTCAGAAATCTTCAGACTGAAAGCAGAGTAGAATTTTACTTGTAAATTATGCATCATTTTATTTAATACTTAGCTATTGTATTTTACTGACATACATTTTAATACAGTTCCCAATCTACTGTGGCCAATTCACATGTCACATTAAGCCTTCTGCACATTTAAAATCAGTTACTGAATCAACTAACTCCCTTTCAATTTCATATAATATCGTATCATATTATGATCATGGTCCCCAAAGGCCTCTTAGCTACCACGACATCAATTGACTCGTTTTCATAAGACAGCAATAGATATGGAATAGCCCTTTGCTATAAAACTATTGCTTATACATAAATTCCACACTCACAGTTTGCCCAGTCTAGATAAAAGCCTCCATAATTATTGTAATACCCTTGTTAAATAAGCCTCAATTTCCTGATTTATAACATGCCCTGCACTGTCACTGTTTAGGGGCCCAAATGAAAATCCCATCAATATTTTGCCTCTTTATTCTAAACTCTCAGTGATACCTGTCTATCTGCACCGCACTCTCAACATCAACTCTCTCTGGTGCCTGTTTCTTGGCAGTTCCCAGCTGTGAGAACAATTGAAATAATTAAAATAAGCCTTCAGCTATCTTGCAATGGGCAAGTACTGAGGAGAAATGTCCTGAATGTATGTCACAGCTCCTCTTAGGTAGAAAGTAAGTTGCTTTGCACGAAAATTGGTTTTGTACCAAGAGTGTCCCTTCACGTATGGTTGCAATATGTAACTACTGTTTTCAGATAACTTAAATCCATTACCTGTTCAGTTGAAGATAGCAAAGTTCAAACCATGTTCCATTCCAGTGATATGTCTTCTGTTAATACTCATTATTGTTCCTGGTGAGTGAATTGAAATTTGCTCACCATATAAATGAAGCTTTCTAAAGTTGCAGTGAAACTGTACATGTGTTATCTGTTTGATTGTTTGGCTGGAAACAGAAGGAGCTTTGTACATTTTACCTTGTGTTCAATTCAATTTAATCATTCTCTGCTATTTCAATTATCTACTAAACTATCAGTGACCCCTGTGTTAGAATTAAAAGTGAACAGGAAATGGTACAGCAGATAATTTCCCCTGATGGTTTCGCTACGTGAGACATTGTGGTTGCCGGGTTATTTATTGAACGGGAGAAAATGAAGACACCAGAAGCAGAGAGTGTCACGCAGAATATGTGCCCTTGTTCTGAGGAGATTTGTGACTCAGGATCTATGGACTCTGTCTCAATGCAAAGCCCTCGGGCTGTCTGAGGTGTTCTCTCAAGTCAGCCCCAGTCTCACAGGCTCGATACTCATTATTGATAATGCCTTTGATGTTCAGGGACCAGCGAGCGAGTACAAGGAGTGAGTGAGTCTGCAGTGTTGGGCAGACAGATGCAGGGCCCCACGTGAAGCGTGTGCCTTTTGTTTGGATGCATTGTGCGATGTCTCCAGCTCTATTTATTGTACTCTGTTGGAATGCCACTGTATGTTTGAGCCTTTATTGATGTGGGTTCATTCCCTGGGGAGGGGGGAGGTGTGGGGTGGTACGGCAGGGCAGGGGGAGGAGGGCGGGGTGGGGGGGGGGGGGGGGTTGGAGTGGTGATGGTTAGAGTTTATCTTCTATCACGTACTGTGAAGCATGCCAACTCCCTGGAGGCCAAGGGACCATCTGCCGCATGTGTCCCCGCTAATGAAGCCCTGTTGCTGGGATAAAGGCGCACATTGTTCTGAGCACAATATTCACACGTGACCTTTCTTTAAAACTACCTCACGCCAGCCTGCCTTGCGGTCACAATGTAGTATTACTGCTGCCCTATAAAAGCTCCTTGCATTGCTTTTAAGCCACTGCAGCCCCATCGAGTGCAGTTGGGACCTCCAAACCTGATAACAAAACAAACCTGCAATACGCTACCTCTTCAATAATCGTTCCTTCCATCTGCCGAACCCCAAATGATTTAAAATTGTGCTGATTGAATAACTCGGTTAGTGGCTCAACGCTAGCGGTTGCTAGGACTTTGTAGCTGTCAGCAAGAACGGGTCGCTAGGGAGCCTTCGGGGGTCAGGGGGTCACAGTCATAATCTGCCAATAACCAGAGGGCATTGTGGGTAATTGTATGTACCTAATCAGGAAGTTAGTCTAATATATTTTTGATTAGTGATCCCTCAATGGAAGATGTGGAGAACATATGGCCGGCATATTGCACGTCACAAGCATAGGGTACATGACCTTCAACCTAGTGCTCTGACTGTAAGATTTGATTAAGGTAATTTTTATTGAAGCGTTCGTAGCAGATTTAATGGCTTCAGGCATCTCACTCTCATCAATGTACACATTGGTTTGTGATATACAAAATCCAATGACAAGCCTTGGGCTTCAGCATGTATACACCTCACCCTCATGTTTCCACCTCACCCCGCATCTCACTAACCCTCATGCCAAAGTATTACACTGACAGATTGTAAAGGAGGTCACTTCCCCAAGCAGTTTACGGGTGTGTGAAAAACCTAGCTTTTATAAAGACTTCAAAGTCCTGGTAATTTATTTCCCTCTTTGTTTTCTCATTAACCGGTAATTACTGAATGACATCGTAAAGGCAGCTGATCATCTGAATTATTGAACATTGCTGTGCAATGGATCAGCGGAAGAATAATGAGCTGGATTTGCCCACTGATTGTAAATGTTTCCCTTCAACCTCCAGACAGCAGTGAGCCTGGGATTCCTAAACTGGTATCCCTGGATTTACTGACCGATCCAGAACGTCACTCCATCAGTTTACTTCAGTTGGAGTCCACATAGAAACATAGAAACATAGAAATTAGGTGCAGGAGTAGGCCATTCGGCCCTTCGAGCCTGCACCGCCATTCAATATGATCATGGCTGATCATCCAACTCAGTATCCCGTACCTGCCTTCTCTCCATACCCTCTGATCCCCTTAGCCACAAGGGCCACATCTAACTCCCTCTTAAATATAGCCAATGAACTGGCCTCGACTACCCTCTGTGGCAGGGAGTTCCAGAGATTCACCACTCTCTGTGTGAAAAAAGTTCTTCTCATCTCGGTTTTAAAGGATTTCCCCCTTATCCTTAAGCTGTGACCCCTTGTCCTGGACTTCCCCAACATCGGGAGCAATCTTCCTGCATCTAGCCTGTCCAACCCCTTAAGAATTTTGTAAGTTTCTATAAGATCCCCTCTCAATCTCCTAAATTCTAGAGAGTATAAACCAAGTCTATCCAGTCTTTCTTCATAAGACAGTCCTGACATCCCAGGAATCAGTCTGGTGAACCTTCTCTGCACTCCCTCTATGGCAATAATGTCCTTCCTCAGATTTGGAGACCAAAACTGTACGCAATACTCCAGGTGTGGTCTCACCAAGACCCTGTACAACTGCAGTAGAACCTCCCTGCTCCTATACTCAAATCCTTTTGCTATGAAAGCTAACATACCATTCGCTTTCTTCACTGCCTGCTGCACATGCATGCCCACTTTCAATGACTGGTGAACCATGACACCCAGGTCTCGCTGCATCTCCCCTTTTCCTAGTCGGCCACCATTTAGATAATAGTCTGCTTTCCTGTTTTTGCCACCAAAATGGATAACCTCACATTTATCCACATTATACTGCATCTGCCAAACATTTGCCCACTCACCCAGCCTATCCAAGTCACCTTGCAGTCTCCTAGCATCCTCCTCACAGCTAACACTGCCCCCCAGCTTAGTGTCATCCGCAAACTTGGAGATATTGCCTTCAATTCCCTCATCCAGATCATTAATATATATTGTAAATAGCTGGGGTCCCAGCACTGAGCCTTGCGGCACCCCACTAGTCACTGCCTGCCATTGTGAAAAGGACCCGTTTACTCCTACTCTTTGCTTCCTGTTTGCCAGCCAGTTCTCTATCCACATCAATACTGAACCCCCAATGCCGTGTGCTTTAAGTTTGTAAACTAGTCTCTTATGTGGGACCTTGTCGAAAGCCTTCTGGAAGTCCAGATACACCACATCCACTGGTTCTCCCCTATCCACGCTACTAGTTACATCCTCGAAAAATTCTATAAGATTCGTCAGACATGATTTACCTTTTGTAAATCCATGCTGACTTTGTCCAATGATTTCACCACTTTCCAAATGTGCTGCTATCCCATCTTTAATAACTGACTCTAGCAGTTTCCCCACTACCGATGTTAGACTAACTGGTCTGTAATTCCCCGTTTTCTCTCTCCCTCCCTTCTTAAAAAGTGGGGTTACGTTTGCTACCCGCCAATCCTCAGGAACTACTCCAGAATCTAAAGAGTTTTGAAAGATTATTACTAATGCATCCACTATTTCTGGAGCTACTTCCTTAAGTACTCTGGGATGCAGCCTATCTGGCCCTGGGGATTTATCGGCCTTTAATCCATTTAATTTACCCAACACCACTTCCCGGCTAACCTGGATTTCACTCAATTCCTCCAACTCCTTTGACCCGCGGTCCCCTGCTATTTCCGGCAGATTATTTATGTCTTCCTTAGTAAAGACGGAACCAAAGTAGTTATTCAATTGGTCCGCCATATCCTTGTTCCCCATGATCAACTCACCCGTTTCTGACTGCAAGGGACCTACATTTGTTTTAACTAATCTCTTCCTTTTCACATGGTTCCCAAGGCCTGAGATTCCCTGGCTGGATTCCTGGAAAATAGTCCATTGCCCTATCAGTCTGAAGAAGGGTCTCGACCAGAAACGTCACCCATTCCTTCTCTTCAGAGATGCTGCCTGTCGCACTGAGTTACTCCAGCATTTTGTGTCTACCATTGTCTCCTACACCAGGTTGGACCATGGAAATCTCCATGGATTTCAGTGCGATTGCAGACTGCAGTTTAGAGGGGAAAGTAAAAGAAAGTTTCCTTTATATTTATTATTTTGTTGGTTATTTGTTTATATTCATTGTTATTTTTTTTTTAAATTGTTGTTTCGTTTCATAGAACGTAGTACAAAGAATAATACAGCACAAGAACAGGCCCTTGGCCCGCGATGTCTGTGCTTAGAATGATGCCAACACCATCTCATCGACCTGCACATAATCCACATCTCTCCATTCCCTACATATCCATATGCCTATCCAAAAGTATTTTAAATGCCATAATCATATCTGCCTCAAACGCTAACCCTGGCAGTTCCAGGATTTCAAGCTCTCACCATCCTCATTGTAAGATAGTTGCCCCGCACATCTCCTTTAAACTTTGCCTCTCTCACCTTAAAGCTACACTTTCTACTATTTGATTTTTCTATCCAGGGAAAAAGGTTCTGGCGATATACCTTACCTATGCTTCTCATAATTTTAGATGCTTCTATCAGGTCTCCCCGCAACCTCCGGGCTTCCAGAGAAAACAATCCAAGTCTGCCCAGCCTTTCCCTGTAGCTACTACCCCAATACCCAGGCATGATTCTGGTAAAGCTTGCCTGCACCCTTTCCAAAAAATCTCCATGTCCTTCCTGTGATGGGGCAACCAGACTGCATGCAATACTCCAGATGCAGCTTAACTAAAGTCCTGTAAATCTGCATCATGACATCTTGACTCTTATACTCAATGCCCCAGCCTATGAAAGAAAGCATACCATATTCCTTCTTTACCACTCTAACTAGTGTGCCACTTTCAGGGAGTTATGGATTTGGATTCCAATATCAAGTTTAGCTTATTGTCACGTGTACCGAGGTACAGTGACAAGCTCTATACATCAATGCTGTTGAGGTTTATGCCAGGAATTGTATATTTTCCCCTTACATTTGACCACCCAAAGTGCAGCATTGCACACATGCTTGGTTTAAACTCCATCTGCCATTTCTGTAGCTGATCTATATCCCTCTGTATTCCTCGACAGGATTCCACATTGTCTGCAACCCCAGTAATCTTGTTGACATCTGCAAATTTGCTAACCAATCCGTCTATGTTTATGTCCAAGTCATTTATATATATCACAAACAGCAGAGTTCCCAGCACAGATCCCTGCAGAGTCCGCTGGTCACAGACTTCCAACCTAAATACATTGTCCTTTCATCACAACCTTCTGTCTTCTATCAATTAGCCAGTTCTAAAAGTATATGACCAAGTCACTGTTAATCCCATGCAACTTAATCTTCCAGATCAGCCTACAATGGGGGATTTTATCAAATGCTTTACTAAACTCCATGTAGACAACATCCATGGCCCTACCCTCATCGATCAAAAACCTCAAAAAACTCAATCAAGTTAGTTAGACACGACCTGCCATGAACAAAGCCATGCTGACTGAACCTAATTAACTCATTTTATTCCAAATGGGAGTAGATCTTAACCCAAAGAATCCTCTCCAAAGGCTTCCCTACCACTGACGTGAAGCTCACTGGCCTACGATTCCATAGATTCTCTCCACTTCCCTCCTTAAATAAAGGAAGAACATTAGCTACTCTTCCGGATCCTCGCTTGTGGCTGGAGAAGATGCAAAGATCTTCGTTAAGGCTCTCGCAATCTCCTCTCTTGCCTCTCTTAATAACCTGGGATAAATTCCATCAGATCATGGGGATTTATCCACCTTAATGCTCTTCCAAAGAGAGCAATTCCTTCTTGTTCATATCAAAATGCCCTTGCCTATTAGTATTCTGCACACTGATCTCACTGTCCTCCATGTCCTTCTCCATGGTGACATTTCTAATCATTTTAAAATGTCCCTGAACACCTGACTGGCAGACATTGAAACATCATTGAAATAAACATAGATTTTACTGTTAGAAAATCTGGGGGCGGGGCATTACCAGCAGTCAAAGCTTTCAAGGCAGAGACGCACAAAACTGCAGTTGAGTGGCACAGTGGTAGAGTTGTGGCTTTACAGCAACAGAGACCCGGGTTAGTTCCTGACTGCGGGTGCTGTCTATATGGAGTTGGTACATTCTCCCCTTGACCGCATGGGTTTTCCGGATTCCTCCCACACTCCAAAGACACGCAGCATTTTTGGGTAATTGGCTTGGTAAAATTGTAAATTGTCCCAACCTTTAGGATGGTGTTAGTGTATCATTGCTGGTTGATGCAGACTCTGTGAGCTGAAAGGCCTGTTTCTGTGCTGTATCTATAAAGTCTAAAGTTAAGTACAGATGCTGGAATCTTGAGCAAAATACAAAGTTCTGGAGCAACTAGTGGAAAGGATTCTTTGGGTTAGGAATTACTCTCATTTGGGGAGGCACAGTGACACAGCAGTAGAGTTGCTGCCCTACAGCGCCAAAGCCCCAGCTTCGATCTTGACCACGGGTGCTGTCTGTATGGAGTTTGTACATTCACCCTGTGACTGTGTAGGTTTTTTCCGGGTCGTCAGGTTTCCTCCCATACTCCAGGTTTGGAGGTTAAATTGCTTCTGTAAATTGTTCCTCGTGTGGAACTGGCCACTGGTCAGCGTGGACTCGGTGGGCTGAAGGGCTTGTTTCCACTTTGTATCTCTAAACAAACTAAACTAAACTAAACTCAATGGGTCAGGCAGCATCTTTGGAGGGAATAGAAAGATGACGATTATGGACCCTCCATAACACTGATAGTAGTTGGTGGAAGAAAGCTGGAAATAAGTGAGAATAGGACAAAGCCTGGCAAGTGATCAGTGGATAGGAGGGTTTGATGGCAGATTGAATAACAAAGACTAGAAATGTACCGGAGAATAAAGGGTGTCAGATAAGAAGAGAAGAGGGATGAATTGTTTACCAAAGACCAGAAATGCCCTAAACAGGAGATTAAAATTCAATTTAGAGAGGAAGTAAAGAATTAAAAACTGAGCGCTGAGATGAAGTCAGTTACTGTTCAAAAGGGAACTGCAGATGCTGGAATATCGAGGGTACACAAAATTGCTGGGGAAACTCAGCGGTTACTGTTTTGATTGTCATGCCAAAGTCTTGTACCAAGAATTGTGGGCCCTGTCAGATGTTTCACAGTTAGAGCTCACCAAGACCATATCACTTAAACCCCCCCCCCCCCGGGCAGGTCCGAGCAAATTGAAAGGAATTGACCTAATTTCTATAACATACTGTCAGATTGCATCGCTGCTTGGTTCAAGAACAGCTCTGCCCGGTTCAAGAACAGCTCTGCCCAAGGTCGCAAGAAATTGCAGAAAGTTGTAGATATAGCCCAGACCTTCATACAGGCCAGAATTCCCACTATGTTCTTCCATCTACACTTCAAGCTGCCTGGGAAAAGCAGCCAACATTCTTGTCCCATCCCAGTCACTCCTTCTTCTCCCTGCTCTGGTCTGGCGGAAGGTACAGAAGCTTGAAAGCCCACACTGTTAGACTCAGGAAAAGCTTCTTCCCCTCTATTGTCAGGCCCTTCCATAAGCGAGGGTATTGTCCGAATCACTGCAACCCCATTGTGGACATTGGACTTTCTCTATAGTTCTGATGTGCTACAATACTGAGAACCATATTCTGCACTCAGTAACTTCCTCTTTGTTCTATCTATTGTACTTGAGTTTGACTTGACCGCATTTATGTGTAGTATTATCTGATATGTTTGGATAGCATGCAAAGTAAAGCTGTTCACTGTACCTCGGTACACGTGACAATAATAAACTTAAACATAAAAAAGTGATGGAGGATGATATTGTATTGGGGTCCAACAGATGTGCTGAAGGAATCACCATATGGTATTAAAATGGAGATGCAGGAGTCTGCCGTTGCTGTAATCAGCTACAAACAATAAAGAGTCTAATGGATGAACTGAGCAATCGAGCAGCATCTGTGAGCAGGGGGGTGGAGGAACCCTGATGCAAAGCATAGACAATTTCTTTCCCCCCACAGATGCAGCTCAAGCCACAGAGTTTCTCCGGCAGATTGGTTGTTGCTTTAATTTGCGTATATGTCTCCATCACTTGACCTCTGAATCACAAAGGTATAACCATGGAAGTACTGGCAATGGTACATGGTACATAGACACAAAATGCTGGAGTAAAGGGTGAAGCAGGGTTTCGACTCGAAATGTCGCCCATGCCTTCTCTCCAGAGATGCTGCCTGTCCCGCTGAGTTACTCCAGCATTTTGTGTCTATCTTTGAAGTACTGACAATGATCGTGACTGTAATGAGAGACGTCTCGCTCAGTGTTTTACAAAACCATCAAGTTGTCCTACTCTGATACTGCTGAGTGAGACCACACTCTTCATCTCTTGTGAATGGAGATTTCTTTTTAACTGAACACCTGTTAGCCATTACCATTGTGAAAACAGAGGATTATCCATTCAACACAAGCAGCTATTAGCTTTAACTGTGTATCAACACAGATGAACATTCCCGCTTCAGTGTTCCCCACCCAATTTAAGTATTTCTTCATTAAGTTTGTGCTTGTCAAGTTTGCTGCTGATATTGTGGGCACCATTTTTATGTAGGTTCAAGTGGCAGCTAAAGTGTGTATCCATTGTCATAATGCTTCATAAGGAGCAGTTAGTAGCACTTTTAGCTTTTAATAGATTCTTTGCCACAGAAGGCTGCGGAGGCCAAGATATTTTTAAGGCAGAGACCGATAGATTCTTGATTAGTACGGGTGTCAGGGATTATGGGGAGAAGGCAGGAGAATGGGGTTAAGGGGGAGAGATAGATCAGCCATGATTGAATGGTGGAGTAGACTTGATGGGCAGAATGGCCTAATTCTGCTCCTATCACTTATGACTTTATGCCCGTATCAGCTGCTGCCTCACAGCTCCAACAACCCAGGTTCAATTCTGACCCCGGGTGCTCCCTGTGTGAAGGTGGTATGTGTTTCCTCAGGATTATCCAGTTACTTCATTCATCCCAAAGGTGTGCAAGTGTCATGTTAATTGGCCTCTGTAAATTGCCCTTCGTGTGCAGGTAAGTGGTGGAATCCCATGGGAGTTGATGGGAGGGTTGAGAAAAGTTGAGATCAATACAGATTACTGCAGATGTTGTTGATAGCCATCATGGATTTGGTGGGCCGAAGGGCCTGTGTCCGTGCCATGTGACTCAGATACTTACTGGAACTGATTCATAATACACACAGATGAGATGAAGATATTCCTTGATTAACTATTGATCAGTGTACATTTTTTACTTTTAATGCCGTTGCATCTTTGGGATGCATGTCTTTGATTTGCAAATCTATTTTTCACCACAGCAAATATCATGCAACCCTCCACCGTTAAAGCCCTGTCCCACTGTACGAGTTCATTCAAAGAGTTCTCCCGAGTTTCCCCTGATTCGAACTCGGAGATTTACGGTAATGGCCGCTCGTCGGTACTCGGGGCTCTCGTGGACATTTTTCAACATGTGAACATGTTGAAAAATCTTCACGAGTCTTCCCAAGCTTACCGCGTGTCCTGAGTACTTGCCGTTAGCTTTACGAGCCGCTAAGAGACGTCCCCGAGCTCTTACGTACACGCTACGTTCATTCTCTGTGCTTACCATGAGTTTGATTTTTTTTTAAACTCGGGAGAGCTCTTGAATGAACTCGTACAGTGGGACAGGGTCATTAGGTGGTTAATACCTACAATTAATTTTGCCCAGCCTTTCGATTTATGAAATTTCACAACAGAACTTCTTTCCAGGAGCACACCCCTCTTAGAAATTGAAGCACAAGGTGGTTTTCTTATGTGCTTGTGCTTGTCCCCACAGCTGTGCACCATCTTTAATGGGACAGTATCAGCTATGCCCTTAGGCAGCTTTCTGGTGCCTCAATTTGCACATCAGGAATTTGCTGGGAAAATGCTGGCAGAGACACCAGTAATATGGGAATGCTGCACAGCCAGAGGTGAGATTAGAGGCTTTGGGATTTGCTTCGATGTTGTGTTGCCTACACTAAAACAATGATTAGAATTTTTACATAAAAACCACTTAATTGGCCGTAAAATTCTTTGGATTGTTGTGATACAGCGCGGAAACAGGCCCTTTGGCCCACCTGGTCCGCGCTGACCAGCGATCCCCGCACGTTAACACTATCCTACACACACTAGGGACATTTTTTACATTTACCAAGCCAATTTACCTACAAACCTGAACGTCTTTGGAGTGTGGGAGGAAACCAAAGATCTCGGAGAAAACCCACGCAGGTCACGGGGAGAACGTACAAACTCCACACAGACAGCACCCATAATCAGGATAGAACCCGGTTCTCCAACACTGCAAGTGCTGTAAGACAGCAACTCTACCGCTACGTCACCTTTGCTTGCGAAAAAAAATGATACGAAGTGTTGGAGTATCTCAGCGGGTCAGGTAGCATCTCTGGAGAATAGGTGACGTTGCAGGTCGAACTGATAGAGGTTTGAAGGGTGCCTAACCATGTCCTCTAGAGATGCTGCCTGACCCCGCTGAATTAATCCAGCACTTTGTGTCTTTTTTAGTGAACCAGCATCTGCCGTTCCTTGCGTCTGCAAAAAATAAATGTGCTTTGTAAATGTAGGTTTTTCATTGTTGAATAAAATGACCAATTCAGAGGCGACCAAGTCAGTGATAGAAGAGAAAAGGCAGGGAGACCATATTATGCCTCCTTGTCACTTTCAGCATTGTTCATGCTTTTAGTGAAAAGCACACTCATGACAGTAATTCTCACACCTTGGATTAGCCAGTGCTGACAGCTCCAGGTATCACTCCCTTACAAGCTGTAATAGTCAGGAGCTTTTTTTAGTCGTATTTGCCTGCAGGCTATATGTGTTCGTCTCAGACTTGTAAATCACCTGTGGGTCGTGTTGCATCTGGGAAGGCTTATTAATTTGATGAGATCACATCAGGATCAGACATCATTAATCCAATTTGGGTTTCATCTGAGTCAACCTTCCCAGGCAACAGCAAACAAATCTGTGAGGCTGCTCCCCTCTTCAGTTCTACACTGTCTGCCTCTTCAGGAAAGAAACTTTTGGTAATTATTCATTTCATGTTCACCGCTGACAGGAAACAACATTACGGTGACATTAGGCCATTAAAAATTAAAATCAGATTTGCCTGCCAACTCAGGTAAGCCCTGTCGGATTCCTCTCTCATTAAGATTAATCAGACAGGAGTGAATTTCTCCTCGACACCACGCGAGTACCTGCTCAGGTTACTATCTGTAATGCTTTGTAATGAACAATTAATTGCTGCTTGCAGCCATTGAACTGTTGACAGCTCCCACTTTCATTACACACACCGTGGCTGTTCACCACAGGATCACCAGTCCAGGTGGAGACATTTAAAGTGTACTGTTCCATTGCAAAAGCAGAATTATCAAAAGACTTCCAGCATCTTTATCTCATTCTTTCAGGCTCCAATTAAGGCTAACGTTTTCTCAAGTCTAAACCAACCTTGTTGCTCCCTCTCCTGCTACAGCCAAGTGTCTGCATCGCTACAGATACCTGACCATCTAAATGAGTATTCGTTCTTATCTGTCTGACCTCCTGCTGGAAAATGCGCATCATGAGGTGAGGATTAGGGTTGTGCCTGATTCCAATACTCGCCACCTCTTGCTGTTCGCTGCTGAGGTTCACACAACGAGAGGCCACCGATGTTTGTTGAACCGTGTCCAAGTGTAATTTTCTGCCGTTCTTCCTCCCAGACCCTGCAGCTTTCTCCGCTCTCTTATCCTGAGCCTCGGCAGCTGGGCGCGGGGGTTGGAGAAGCCTCCGCTGAGTCCCACCACACCCTCACCTAGCCTGCACACAGGGCATGGTTTAACAGGGGCTGTCAGATTGCAGCCAGGAGCAGTCGCCAATTCTCTCTCTCTCTCTGCTCCATCCTGGGGTCACTGTCAGCCATTATAGCAATGTTGGCAGCCAGATCAAACTGAAACACAGCAAGGAGCTGAGATCTCCTTACTGCCGCAGCCTTAGCTCAATGGCAAAGTGGTCTTTTACTGAATTAAAATAGCCTACCAAGACTTTTGGACCCATTTCTGACCAATTTTATGCATTGAAAATGCACATTACAATCATTTTGTGCAGGTTTTATTGTGATTATGTCCATTTCTGGTTGAGCTCCTGCCTTTCTGAAATTGGGCTGGCCAATTCTAGGAGTGATTCACTGTAGGCAGAGTGTGTGTTGACTACACAACGACATTATTTACATGTAGGATTCCCGTTCCCATATTTCAGAGTAAAATTGGTGAGGAAAAAGTACAATAACAAGCACTTTCCACATATTATACCACAGAGCAGTAATCACACATCATCAGCAATTGTATGTGAGTTAAGGCGACTCCATTTGGGCAGTATTGGTGCAGGAAGGAATTGCAGATGCTGGTTTACACTGAAGAAAGACACAAAATGGGGGAGTAACAGCGGGTCAAGCAGCATCTCTGGAGAAAAGGATTAGGTGGCGATTCAGGTGGAGACTCTGCTTCTGACTGAGAGGCATTGTTAGCGTGTGTTTCTAGTGTGCTTGTGTAGTTGAAGACTGATCTTCTTCTGTGGCTGATGGGCTCTGTGTGAGATCAGATCTGTCCGAGTTGGCAGGAGGTGTTAAATCCAGAGATTGGAGCTTCAGCCCATAATCCAATGGCTGACACTGGCTCGGGGTGTGGGTGTATGTAGGAGGTGGGCATCTGGCCACATCTCCATGGCAACCCAATGCCACTGCACCGGAGAATGTCATGGAGAGGAAGCTACTGACACACGTCCAATAATCCCTGCAGGAATGACATGCCTCCCACAAACTGTCCCCACTGCTGTCAGAAGGAAATACAAACACATCAACAATAATTTAGTGTAGAAGAGCTTTAAAGCAGCCTACAGACTCTTTACTAGGTAAATTTCAGAAAGGTAAATTTCAGAAATTTACAGGTCTTGTTTCAGCACCCTTTAGACTTTAAAGATACAGCGTGGAAACAGGCCCTTCGGCCCACTGAGTCAGCGATCGCCCCGTACATTCGCACTATCTTACACACTAGGGACAATTTACAATTTACAGAAGCAAACTAAGCTACTAGCCTGTAAGTCTGGAATGTGGGAGGAAACTGAGCGCCTGGAAAAAACCCACGCGGTCATAGGGTGAACGTACAAACTCCGTGCAGACAGCAGTCAGGATCAAACCCGGGTCTCTGGCACTGTAAGGCAGCAAGTCTATCTGCACCACTGCGCCACCCGTTTTAGAATTTTACAATAGAGTTCATTTTCCACTTCTGAAATTTAAGACTGGCTTAACGATGTGGTTTGTGTTTTAAGACCTTTGTATGAGCGAGCTCTCCTGAGCAAATGTTCCATTGTTAAGAGTTGCTGCTTTTAGGGTAAGTAATTAAACCAAAGCCACTTCTCTCAAGAGGAAATAACAAAAAAATCTAAAGCATTTTTCAAAGGAGCTCTTTCTCGACCAACGTTGAACTGAGTATACCTGCTAGCGGGTCCCATTACTGTGCGTGAGAGGATTCCCTGCACACACACAATGTGTAGGAAGGAACTGCACACACTGACTGCCACATTTCCTAAATTCTAAGTGTGTCAGTTCTTGATGAAGTCTTACTTGCCTTTAAAGTACTTTGCATCACCCTGGGATGTACAATATCTAAATTAAACATCTTCTGTGTCTCTGATTCATGTTGGTTAATGGAGTCATCAGGTGAACATCAGGTGAAGATCAGGAGAACATTTCCTTCACAGATTTGGTCATAATTTGTCCTGTCACTGACAGTCTCATGTTAGTCAGGTCAAAGCATATGGCAACTCTTCTTGAAACCAGGCCTGTAGTTGGTTAGCACCTGCCACAGCCAAGAGAGCTATGACCTCAGCTCCTGTGTTCTGGGATCAATCCTCACCCCTGGTGCTGTCTGGGTGGAGTTTTTGCAGGTTCTCCTTGTGAGTGGATGGGATTCCTCCAGTGTCCAACCACATTGCAAGAACAGGCGGAGTGCTAGTAGGTTTATTGGCCACTAGAAATTGCCCTTAGTATATATATATATATATATATATATGTAAGTGGTAGAATGTGAAGGGAGAAGTTTGGGATTAATGGGTATGTGCGGAAATCAAGGATTAGGGCAGGATTGGGATAAAAATGGACACTTGATCAGGCAGCACAGACCCAGTGGACTGAAGGGCCTGTTTCCCTGCTGTATCTCTCTTAGACTCCATGAAACCTATAAGCATGAACTATCTTATGAAAAGAAGCTTCATTGGCCTAATTGGAGACCCTCGGATTATCTATCGGTCTCCTCGGACTTCATTGGAGACCCTCGGATTATCTATCGGACTTCATTGGAGACTCTCGGTCTATCTTTAATCGGACTTTACTGGACTTTATCTTTCACTGTACACGATTCCCTTTATCCTGATCCTGTACACTGTCGATGGCTTGTTATGATCATGTATAGTCCATCTGTTGACTGGTTAACATGTAGGAAAAGCTTTTCATTGTAACTCGGTCCATGTGACAATAAAACTAAAATAAATTAAACTAAACTAAAGCTGACCTTTCTGGCCTTTTCCTACCTCAAGCCCCCCCCCCCCCCCCCCCCCCCTCTCTACTTTCAGTCTGAAGAAGGGTTCCGACCTGAAAAGTCACCCATCCTTTTTGTCCAGAGATGCTGCCTGACCCACTGAGTTACTCCCGCACTTTGTGTCCATCTTCGATGTAAACTAAAGCTTCTTATGATCCAGGAATAATCCCTAAATGCCCCTTCTGGCCAACTAGTTTAGTCTGTAGATAGACACAAAAAGCTGGAGTAACTCAGAGGGTCAGACAGCATCTCTGGAGAAAAGGAATAGGTGACGTTTCGGGTCAAGACCCATCTTCAGACTGAGAGTCAGGAGAAAGGGAAACGAGAGATATATACTCTGTAGTTATAGAGAGATATGGACTGGGCGATTGCTTTGTTGAACACTTTCTCTCAGTCTGCCTGGACCTACCCAATCTCCCGGATGCTAAACACTTTAATTCCCCTTCCCATTCCCACACTGACCTTTCTGTCCTAGGCCTCCTCCATGGTCAGGGTAGCCTAAATGCAAATTGGAGTATTAGCATCTCATATTTCGCTTGGGCAGCCTACACCCCAGTGGCAGGAATATTGATTTATCTAACTTCAAGTAACACTTGCATTCCCTCTCTCTCCATACCTCCCCCACCCGAGTCGCACCAGTTGCCCGTTCTCACCTAGCAAGCAGCTAACAATGGCCTGTTTCCTTTATCAGTGTTACTTTTTTGCATATCTGTCATTCATTTGTTCTATATATATTTACATCACCTCTCGTTTCCCTTTCCCCTGACTCTAGTCTGAAGGAGGGTCTCGACCCGAAATGTCACCCATTCCTTCTCTCCAAAGATGCTGCCTGACCCACAGAGTTACTTCAGCATTTTGTGTCCATCTAGAACAGATGTTAGGTGACTGCTCCTGAGATTTCAGGCCAGAACCACAGGATGCAGAATGGGTGGTGACCGCTAACAGATGGAGTGCGTTTATGGCTTGCAAACCCTCCTTGTTTATTGCAATTAGCTTCTTGTTTACTCTATGCACTGAAGTATGTCCAGTCTCCCTTTAACCTCAGTCAGAGCAGCACCAGATGTTAGAATGGCTGCAAATTCCAACCTTAACTTTGTGCTTGACTTTAGTTATTAACTTTTTGTGACCCGCCTCCCCCATCCCAGGTTTGCCAGTGTCCATCCCAAGTCCCCTTACACAGCTGGATCCACACAATTTTCTGCATGGGCACTTTTAGTGTTGTGGAATTTCCAACTGGTAATTAAAGAGCAATACTGCGAGGAATCTGATTGAGAGACAGGGTGGGACATCCAGTGGTGCAGAGCTATGAAATACCTACACTGCACACGATATGAATATTTAATCTCTCCTCACTAAATGTCATTGTTTGCGATAAACGTTAAGGGCCTGTCCCACTGTACGAGCTAATTCAAAAGTTCTCCCGAGTTTCCTCTGATTCGAACTCGGAGAATTACGGTAATAGCCGCTCGTAGGTACTCGGGGCTCTCGTGGACATTTTTCAACATGTTGAAAAAACTTCACGAGCTTACCGCGTTGCCTGAGTACCTGTCGTTAGCGTTACGAGCGTCCAACGTACCCGCTACTTACATTCTACGTACATACCACGAGTTTGATTTTTTTTTAAACTCGAGAGAGCTCTTGGGTAAACTCGTATAGTGGGACAGGCCCTTTACACTCAACTGCATAAGGATTAGGAGCAAAACAATACAGAGACCAGGTTAAGGTAAACCTCCACAACCTCCCACATACTTTTCCCCCACTCCCTCTCTCTCTCCTGTGCCCCAGATAGACCCCCACCTATTTCTCCCCTCCCCCTCTCATTCCCCCTATATTCCTTCATCTAGCTTCACAATTCACAACTCTTCAATCCTTTCCTTTCACACTTTTTGGTCTTTTCATCTCTGGCCTTTGTCCAACCATATGTCTACGAGCACCTCACCCTCACCTGTATCAACCTATTACCTGCCAGGCTTTGTCCTGTCCCTCCACTCTGCCAGCTTTCTTGCCACCCCCTCCTACACTCAATCTAAAGAAAGGTTCCGACCCAAAATGTCATCTATCCATGTTCTCCAGAGATGCTGCCGAACCCGCTGAGTTATTCCAGCATTTTGTATCGCTGACTAATAGAGGAGCAGCTTCCCGAATTGATAACAACAGCAGTTGTGTTTGCTATAGCAACCTCAACAAGCAGTATATCATTCCCATGTAGTAATGCAGAGAGCAGCCAGAGCACCAGACAAAATTTATATTTTTTAGTCTTTTCTTCCCATCAAAGGCAAATTGATGAACATGCTGAGTAAAGTGTCAGGTAGATGACCCACTGAACCTCCCTCCTGAAACCCCATCAAATAAACCAATCTCCAAACACTTTCATTCACTGCACATGATGTCAAGAAATGGCTGGGAGTTTCACACGAGATAGAGCAAAGTCTATCAGATCAGACCAGGAAGTTCATTCTCATTCAGAACAAGCATCTAGCTTGATTTTCGCCCCAATAACCACCTAAACATGAATTCCCTCCACAGTGTATCGTGGCTGCTGTGTTTGTCAATTACCCAGGCACCCAGATTTCTCAAACCTGCAACTGCATACCGCCAAGAAAGACGAGCACAAGTGATCACCACCACCTGAAAGTTCTACTTTGAGTCACGCACATGCCTGACTTGGACATTATTTGCTAATTAGTTTAGTTTCGTTGAGATCAGTTTAGTTTAGTTTATTTTTGAGATACTGCGCGGACACAAGCCTACGGCCCTACTAGTCTGCACCGACCAATGATCACCCTGTACACGGGCATTATCCTACACACCTGGGACAATCTACAATTTACAGAAGCCAATTAACATCAATCCGCACGCCTTCAGAGTGTGGGAGGAAACCGGAGCACCTGGAGAAAACCCATGCAGTCGCAGTGAGAACATACAAACTCCATATAGGCAGCAACAGTAGTCAGGATCGAACCCGCATCTGGCGCTGTAAGGCAGCAACTTTACCGCTGCGCCACTGTGCCGCCTTTATTATGGCAGGCTCATAAACCTGGAATGGCATAGCTGACCTCCCTTCACCAAAGCACTACAGCAATTCAGGAAGCTGACTCACTCGCATCTTCTCAAAGGAAGTTATCAATGAGCAATACCAAAGAATGAATGTAAAAATATAATGTGTTAGAGAGATCAAGTTTCAGGAGTTCAATTAAATAGGAAGGGGTGGGTGGGTGGGGGGAAATTTGTGGGATTGGACCATTTGATCTCCTTCCGTGCTATTGCAAGGGTTAGATGAGATGACCTTCCACTGCATTTCTAGGGTACAGATTGAGAAGAATCGGAGATACAGGAAATTTTCTGTCTGTGATTGTGGACCAAGAACTTTGTCTGTGAGGTCCAGCGCAAATTGGAGAACAGCACCTCATATTTCGCTTGGGTAGCTTACACATCAGCAGTATGAACATTGACTTCTCTAACTTCAAGTAGCCCTTGCTTTCCCTCTCTCTCCATCCCCTCCCCATTCCCAGTTCTCCCACCAGTCTTACTGTCTCCGACTACATTTTATCTCTGTACCGCCCACTCCCCTGACATCAGTCTGAAGAAGGGTCTCAACCTGAAACGTCACACATTCCTTCTCTCCAGAGATGCTGCCTGTCCCGTTGAGTTACTCCAGCATTTTGTGTCTACCTTCGATTAAAACCAACATCTGCTGTTCTTTCCTACACACTTTGTCAATCTTTCTTCTTCAAAATTCTCCCTAGATAACTAGCTGAGGCTGAGCCCAAACATCAATTAATGATCAACAGGTGATAAACTCTCAAATGTGCCATCCTAATGGAGATGTCATTTTACCAAATGTAGACTTGCCATTGGATGGATATTCAATGAACAAGCAGATTAAATGGAAGTAGTAGTTTTAATATAACAAATTTAATGTAAAATTTCGTGGGCATGGGGAACATTGGATTCCTACCTGTACTCAGAGTCGTGAACAAAGACCCAGCTGCAGCACGGAAAGACACAGAATGCTGGAGTAACTCAGCGGGTCAGAAGGCATCGCTGGAGGAGATGGATAACCAGTTGTATTGCCCAGTCTCCCTCATGCGAAAAATATCTGAAGAAGGGACCCAACCCGAAACATCACCTATCCATGTTCTCCAGAGATGCTGCCAGACCTGCAGAGTTACTCTAGCATTTTATGTCATTCCTTGGTCAACCAGCATCTGCAGTTCCTTGTTTCTACACCAATCTACAGCAACCTTATCCAAATTATGAAATGCCAACTGTCACGATTAAACTGCATCTTCAACAATGTAATCATATCCTGAAGGAAATTACAAAGTCTTAAAAGGAAACACCGCTATTTCTGCAGTCCACTGTTTTGATGGACATTTGGCTATGTTGTTTGTTTAAATGTAGGGATTTGGCTCAATGAATTAAGGGCAATGTTGGTTTATAGCTGGAGTTGGCTTGCCCCTGAAATCAGTGGAGGGTGGTAATGAACAGGGAATCCAATCTACATTTCACTCAGACATGTGTATTTCCATTAGGGTGTTGGAATGGTTCATTTCATATTGGCCCCATAACTTTAAAATGTAACATTAGATAGTTGCTTTGCAACGGAGATAGAACTGGAGTCTAGGATTAATTGGTTGCCAATGTCAAATAGCCAGGACAATCAGAGTGGACCTAATAGACTTATGGTGCATCTATCCTCCAACAATATTATAGATGTCACTGAAATTGATTAAAACAAATGCTACTTTATGGAGAAGAAAATGTCTCCCCCCCCCCCCCCATCATACAGTCTTCCCCCCCCTCCCCCCCCCCCCCATACAGTGTACCATATTACACTGCACACTGTTGATTTATGTGCTATTGCCTCCTCTCTGTAAAAGGGTTTAATAGGTTCACAAACAACATGTCCCTCGTGGATCGTGCTTTTTTTTCCCAACTAACATTCGGCGAGACCAGGTACATAAATAGGCATCAGTGGGGAAAGACGGAGAGTGTGCACAGTCCCTAGCCACTATTTTACAGCCCAGAGGATTCATTCCTTTGGAGTAATTTCCCTTGAAGGAAGGAAGGTGATGTAATTGTCTTTCATGTCCCCTGCAAATAGCATGTGTTAATCAAGGAAACATGTGTTTCTTTTTCCTTTGAAATGGTTTCTGTGACCCTGTTCTGTGGTTTACCGAAGTGATTTGCACTCATAATGCTCACTCATTTGACAATGGCTCTAACGGCTTCATAAAGGCAGTGCCTGAGATATGTGGCATTACGGAAGTTTAAGGGAGTAATGCAATTGAAGAGGTAAGGCACGATTGAAATTGCAAGTCCAGTCTCGCACCAATATAATGGAAAATTGGACTGATAGTACAATATTCTTCACCAGATCCTGATCAGTGAATGGAACAGACCTTCCAGATAGAGTAACGGAAGCATTTAACAATAATATGCTCCTATACAAAGGGAACTAAATGTTCTTACAGATGAGTACGTTTAGTTGTACTGACTCGTCTCCTCAAGCATCAATATTTTATGATCCTGCAGCTACAGGTGTATTTTTTTGATGCCTGCACATAAATAACTATTGAATATGTACTCCTTCGACACAGGAGGCACAATACCAGAAGCAAAATGAAATGGGTTCTGTGGACATTTCTATGTGATAGAAATGAGTTACTGTGGATGAAGGTGTTAGTATTTCTATCACTAGTGGGAAGTCGTGAACAAATGAATATAGCTACAAAAGCCGAGGTTGGTCATTTAAAATTGTGTCTTCTCGCAGAGGGTAGTAAATCTCTGGCATTCTTTGCTCCCAATGGTGATGAAGGCCAGATCATCAGATATATTCATGGCGGAGTAGATAAATCTTTGAAAGATCGAGGGATTTAGGTACATGGGGAACTGGCACAGAAGAGTTGAAGCCAATATAGACCAGTATAGAACTGCCATGATCATATTGAATGGTGGGATAGACTCGAGGGGTCTGGTGGCCCACTCTTGCTCCTATGTTCTTGTGTTCTTGTGAATGCTATGTTAATCAATGGCAAGCATTTGCAGTATTAGTTTTTCAGTTTAGTTTAGTTTAGCGATAGAGTGCCGAAACAGGTCCTTCAGCCCACCGCAGACTAGTGATCCCCGTACACTAGTAATATCCTACACACTAGAGACAATTTACAATTTTACCGAAGCCAATAAACCTGTACATCTTTGGAGTGTGGGAGGAAACCGGAGCACCTGGAGAAAAGCGGCTCTGGCGCTGAAAGGCAACAACTCTACCACTGTGCCAACTTACAAACAATGATACTTCCACCCTTGCAGCTCAGTTTTAAAGACACATTCTCTGATCTGTATTGACCACAGCTGGGTGCAGTTAGACCAAACAAGCACAGCAGCCAAGCCAGGATGAGATAAGTTAACTCATCCCCCGCTCCTGTTTGCCATCTTGTTGACTTTCTGTGGATGTTTGGTGAGCGCAGAATCAGGCCATTGTGCGACGGTAACTCCCAGTTGAGGAGCCACATGTACTCACCTTCCAAGGTCAAACTTGGTCATCTTTTGGGGCTCAGAGGATAAGCAGCTCTTGTAAAATAATGAAGGAGTTGAATGGGGTGGGATTGGGTGGAAAAGAAAAACACTCAAAATCATTGCAACAGCCCTGTGTTCAATAGCAATATTCCACTCTGAGTATGAAAGAGTGTTGCTTGCATGGCAACATGTGCTTTTAAAGTCAGGACCTCTACAACGCAAACACGTGGGTTTGAGAAGAAGCAAGTCGGAATGGAAAGCAGCAGCGGGATGAGAAAAAATAATAATCAGCCAGCATGATTATGCTCTTTCTCAGTCTACTGCCTTGATCAGCAGCGGGTGAAGGACTCCTGGTCCCACCATGATATGCAGTAGATGTTCATACTTAGAGAGCTAGGTAGTACTGAAACGGGCTCTTCAACCCATCCTGTCCATACACACCATCAAGTGCTCAGCTACATTGATCCCATTTACCACCCTTTAACCTGCAGGGTTCAATGATGTATGGTCATGTGGTCTGAGAACATCATGATGCAGGGACCACATACATTGTGTGTTCTTTGCTGTTAGAATTAGGATGAACACTTGTTCAAAGTTTCTGCGCCGTATCATTTTACCAGTAAGTCGAATTTATCAACCAATACCTCGCAATACCCAAGAGCCATGTTAGGGTACATTAAATACACAGTGTTTAACATGTAAGTTGACCTATGGTTCGGAAGGCTGCTTCTTAGCTTTAAGAACTGACGGCAAAGATTGCACCTGTTGGGCTGCATGCTGAGAATTGCAAGAAGTTGCAACACATCAACAGCGTAGATATCAGCGATGTTAACGTCAGTGCGGAGTAAAGCCCATTCTCTGACCTTGTAACGGGTCATCTCTCACAAAGTGTCAAGATATTCAGCAACATTTACATGCCAAAAACGCATGGAGCAACTTCTCAGCCAAGTTGTTCAACCAAAGCATTTCTGCTCTCAACCAAGCTGAAATGTAAAGGGCCTGTCCCACTTTCATGACCTAATTCACGACCTCTGCCGAGTTTGCCCTTGACTCAGACTTGCAGAATGGTCGTCACGAGGTCGTAGGAGGTTGTAGCAGGCCGTGATGCTAGTCGTAGGTACTCGTGGCATCAAGTAGGTCGGGGCGTTTTTCTAGCATGATGATAAATGTCCACGAGTAAAAAAGATCATGAATTAGGTCGTGAAAGTGGGAAATGCCCTTAATTATGCTGAATGTTATCCACACATAAACACAAGGGGGGTGTAAAAATCTGAAAGATTTTGTTATCCTTTCAGCTTCCAAAGTTGGTCCTAGGCTGCCCATAGGATCTGACATCCCATCAATAGTTTTGTTCAAACTCGTTATTTGGATCGTGGGTTAATCCACCACACTAGCCTCTGATATGCATAATCTGCTGAAAGAAATAGTGTGGTATTAAAAATAGGCTGCATCCTTAAAGTAGAAGATAGACCCAAAATGCTGGAGTAACTCAGCGGGACAGGCAGCATCTCTCGAGAGAAAAGCTTGTTTATGTAAACCTGGATCAACTAGTTCTGTTTTTCTGCACCTCATGTGATAGGTCAAATGCGAATAGCAAGTGCCAAGTGCCCCTAAGGAAGAGGCACCAGGATCTTCCAGCTAGAAGTTCCATTTCTAGTGTGTTAAAAAAAGGATTGTTATTGGAAATTATTTAGTAAGTGATGCTGGAGTTAATTAGTAAAGGATCTGTCTCACTTGGGCGACCTAATTGGCAAGTTTAGAAGAGTTTAGGACAGTTTGAAAAAAATGTCATGTTGAAGACCTCCTTCGACTATGTAGAAGATCTCCCTCGACTATGTTGAAGAATAGCTTCAACTAGTTTCAACTAACTACGACTAACTACAACTAACTTCGGGAGAATTGGACACCGAATAGTGGAGAGTGAAGACGACCTCCTTCGATCTCCTTCGACCTCCCTTCGACTATGATGAAGACTATCTACGACTACCTTCAACTACCCTCGATTACCTACGACTAACATGCCGACCTACTATGACTAAACCTACGAGTAAAAAAATATCGATTTTTTCCATGGCGACATTTTTTTACTCGCGAGCATTTTTCAACATGTTGAAAAATACGCCGCGACCTAGCTGAGGCCTCGAGTACACAGGGACAACTCTCGAGCATGAAGGAGAGTTACAAAGACCTCCTACGACCTCGTGTCGACCATGCTGTGAGTATGAGACGAGGGCAAACTCGCCAGAACTTTCGGAATAGGTCGCCCAAGTGGGACAGCCCCTTTAGTGATCTTGGAATTGATGTCCTAGTTAATAATTAAGTGATGATGGAGTTGATTCTGGAGTTAAATAAAGAGTGATTCTGCTGGTGATGTTAAAGTCAATCATTGAGCGATGATGGGATTTTTTAATGAGTGATAATGGAGTTAATTACCAAGTGATGCTAACGTTAACTAGTGAGGGTTGTGGGTTTCATGTTGGTTTTAATTACCAAGTGATGACAGGGTTATTATCCACTTTAATTAATGAGTGATGCTGGGACTAATTAGTGCGTAGTGATGGAGTTGATGTTGGACTTAATTAGTGAGAGATGCTGAAGTTAATTAGTGATTGAAACTGGAATTGGCATCAGTGATGCCGGAGTGAATTATCGAGCGACAGTAAGGTAACTATCAGTGTTTAATTAGTAAGTGAAGCTGAAACTGATTAGCAAGCAATGTGGAGTTAGTCAGGGAATGGTGTGGAATTAATGTCAGTTTGGTTTAGTTTAGGTTAGGTTAGTTATAAAGTGTGGAAACAGGCCCTGTGGCCCACTTGTCGGTACCGACCAGCGATCCCCACACATTAGGGACAATTTACATTTATACCAAGCCAATTAACCTACAAACCAGTACATCTTTGTAGTGTGGGAGGAAACAGAAGATCTTGGAGAAAACGAACGGGGAGAACATACAAATTCCGTACAGCCAGCAACTGGAGTCGGGGTCAAATTAGGGTCTCTGGTGCTGTAAGGCAACAACTCTACCACTGCTCCACCATGCCGCCCTGGTTATATGGAGCTAATCAGGGAGTGATATGGAGTTAGTCAGAGAATAATGTTGGAGTTGCCAGTGTTATTAGCGAGTAAGATTGAGGTTAATTAAGGAGCGACAATTGAGGCTGCAGTTCTCCAAAGAGTGATGTTGAGGCTGATTAGTGTGTCATGCTAGAGTTAATAAACTAGTGATATTGGATTTGATGTTACAATTACTTAATAAGAAATACAAGAGTTGCAATGGTGCTTTTTCTGCAAAAACCCAGTTAAATGACATAATACTTTAATAATCTCAACTGACTCTTGCTAATCCTGGCTGTATAACATATCATTGACATTTCTCATTTTTAAAGGATACGTTATCTTTGTATGAACCTCAGAATCTTCCATCTGATTATTTCACTTTAGGTTAACCTCTGCCAACAGAAAGCAGAAGCCTTTACTAATCAATCACCCACCGAACTATTTCCACAGTTTAGGATATTTGAGATGTTCAACTGTCCAAGTCTCAACGTTCCCTGAGCCTGTCAGGTAATAGGTGAAGATAGGCACAAAAAGCTGGAGTAACTCGGTGGGTCAGACAGCATCTCTGGAGAAAAGGAATGGGTGGCGTTTTGGGTCGAGACCCTTCAGTGAACAGAGGTTAGGAGGTGGGAGGTGGGGGTGGGGGGGGTAGGCATAGGTTTGGACAAAGGCCAGAGAAGGAAGAAAGGATGTGAGACAAAAGGATTGAAGAGTAGCTATGGATGTTGGGGCCTGAACATGATGGACCTCCCGCATATTATGGCCTATTCTGAGGTAATTAACCTCCAGTGATTGCAGCTACCCTCCTTGTTCCTCCCTGTCACACTCATACACACACAGCTTTAAAGTGCATCCCAGTGCGATGTGTATTCAGATACAATAATAGGCTCAAGGGAGAGAATGTACATCGGTAATCTAATTGAAGGGTTCAGTGGTCATTTAATACTGTCATCAGAACCCCGAAACCACATTAGAGTCGTAAAATTAACTTGGGACATCAACTCTTACATGATAAATTATATTGTAAGGACCTGCATTCTGTCACAAGCTTCCTTCAATATTTCTCAAATGTCAATGACAAGTTTGCTGGCAGCTCACAATACAAGCACATTGACAGACCCACAATTGCAATAGAATTCGTATACATCCTTCAAGAAACAAATTGTGGTAAAATAATGTATGAGGCACTGCTGTCTGGAGGACAATGTTGCATTTAATAGACAGAAGAAAGCAATTGAGTGGGCAGGTGGGTACTGACCACATACACACACATTTGATGTAAAGTGTGGTGATTTATGGGTGTGAAAAATGGACATAGGAGTTGAGGGGGTGGGGGGGTCAAAAGATAATTGTAAATATAGAGGACACGAGGGTGGAGTAGTTGATGTAATCCACATAGACTTCAGTAAAACTTCGACAATGTCCCATTTCAGAGTTTTGTTCAGACAAAACGTGCTTAATTGGCAAATTGGATCTCAATGTGCCGTGGTGATTGTGGGTGATGGTCAAAAATTACCTTTGAGATTAGAAGCCTGTAAATCACAGGATTCAATGCTGGGTGATTTATATACACTAAAGATTTGTGTGGGCGTGCATAAGAGGGTGGGGAGCGTAAGATTGTGTGCGCGAGGGAGCGCGCGTGTGAGAGAGTGGGTGTGCGAGAATGCGTGTAGGAGTGAATGTGTGGGAGTGAGTGCGTATACATGGGCTGTGTGTGTGTGTGCTCGCGGGACTGTGTGTGTGCTCGCGGGACTGTGTGTGTGTGTGCGCACTATATAAGTCACTTTCACCTGCCTCAACTGATTCTACTTGCTCTATTGAAAATACACCAGGTTATATAATGCTCCTGCAAGCTAGCGGTGGTGAGTATTTGCTGGCAAAAACCTTCAGCAAAATACGGAACCTTCTGGATGATGCAGCAATTCCTACATCGGCTATATTCCCTTCATCCACAAAGGCCACACAAAAATTGATAATGCTGCTGCCCCTAGTGCATTTCCAGAGCTCCCTGGGGAGATATTGCGAATACATCTTGTGGATCTAATTAATTGCCATATTCCTGGGCCTCTGTAATATATGCTGGGTGGGAGCCATGAGTCCACTTTAGCTTGCTGAATGTTTTTTTGACTGACTGCAGGGTTAGATGTTACTTTAGGTAATGGGCATATCTCCTATCCATCTGCCTGGGAATATTCATTAATTCACATCAGTGGAAAACAAATTGAATTACCAGAGGAGGGAAAAATGAGCTGCTGTAATTTTGTGTAGTTTCAGGAAGGAACTAATGTGTACATAGATCAAGGGTGATGTGGGCCATTACAAGCATTAATGGAACTGCTTGGGACTGAATAAATACAGGATTTACTTAGCAAATGCTGATTAGGCTCTTTTTAGTCCGATCATGCTGATAGAACGTAATTGTTACTTTTTATACAGTGTAGCTGTGGCAGTTCTACTGAAGTGTGCAATGCTACAACAAGTAGCACAGTGGGCGCAGCGAGTGGCGCTGTAGCGCAGCTGCCTCACAGCGGCGGAGATCCAGATTCAATCTCGACCTCGGGTGCTGTCTGTGTGGAGTTTGCATGTTCTCCCTGGGACCGTGTGGGTTGCTCCTCTTTCCTCCCACAACCCTAAAACGTGTGGGTTTGTAGGTTAATTGGCCACTGTAAATTGCCCCAAGTGTGTAGGGGGGTAGATGAGAAAGTGGAATAATATAGAACTAGTTTGAATGGCTGATCAATACGTGGTGTTGTCACGGTGGGCCGAAGGGCCTGCTGTTTCTCTAAAACGTAAAAATGAAAAACTAGGTCATGGTACAGAAGGTGCCGCTCGTAAGATAATGATGGTGATATCCAGGGGTCATAGCTGGGGTTAGGTTTCTGTATTCGGTTGATCTTGCATGACACATGCAAGGCACAAATTTTGAAATATCAGGCAAGGACATAAGACCTACTTACCCACGCATCATTGTCACCTGCCTGCCTTCTCTCTGGCTCGTTCTATCTTCCAGAGCACATCAATTTTGATTTGAACTTATTTGTTCTGTCAGTTTCAACTATTTTCCCCTGACTAGCGATCACAATAGCATTATTCCCACTCACTCTGATTCTATCAGAGTGACCTTGTTTTAAATTGTGATTGTGTGGATGGGAAGCTGTCATCAAAACACACGACAGGCTTCTCCCGGGTAATGAACAGGTTCTGTTTTTTACAGACGTCCATATGTCGATGTATCCATAAGTCGGAAAATACACCAGCACTCGCACCGTATGGTAACCATAGCTCCATGAATGACATTACAAAACATGGCGGCGTCTGCATGTGTAAATATGCAAAAGGTTTCACCGTGCAGTTGCATATGTGACAAAGAAAGCTTTATTGAAGAGTTGAACCATCAAAAGCACATATGCCCGATAACAAAGAACAATTGCTAAAAGTTGAGAGTGAGAGAGAAAGGAAACTTACGCCCCTGTCTCACTTAGGAAACCTGAACGGAAACCTCTGGAGACTGCGCCCCACCCAAGGTTTCCATGCGGTTCTCGGAGGTTGCAGGTGGTTGCCGGAGGTTGCAGGTAGTGGAAGCAGGTAGGGAGACTGACAAAAACCTCCGGGAATCGCATGGAAACCTTGGGTGGGGCGCAAAGTCTCCAGAGGTTTCCGTTCAGGTTTCCTAAGTGGGACAGGAGCATAAATTCTGCCTTTCAAAGGATCAAAAGCATGTAGGCGTTTGAATTTAATAACATTATGGATGGTGTGGGAAATTTGGGAGCTTTGGGAGTTCCACTATTTGCCAAAGATGGGCGTGAGGACGGTGTGGGCTACTGTTCACATGTATCCAATTGGCTGCAAGTGCGGCACGGTAGAGGGCGGCATGGTGGCGTAGCGGTAGAGTTGCTGCTTTACAGCACTTGCAGTGCCAGAGACCTGGGTTCGATCCCGACTACGGGTGCTGTCTGTACGGAGTTTGTACGTTCTCCCCGTGACCGCATGGGGTTTCTCCGAGATCTTCGCTTTCATCCCACACTCCAAAGACGTATAGGTTTGTAGGTAAATTGGCTTGGTATATGTGTAGATTGTCCCTAGTGTGTGGTGGATAGTGTTAATGTGCGGGGATCGCCTGTCGGCGCGGCCCCAGTGGGCCGAAGAGCCTGTTTCTGCGCTGTATTTCCATAAAAAATAGGACATTGTTGGCCATAAGGTCTGACCCCTATGTTTCCTTTCAGTTGCACAGTGGAAGTAGACCATGTGGTCTTGAGTGTGTCCCTTCATTCAGTAAGCTACTGATAGACAAAGATGATACACAATACAATAGTAAAGTAGAGGAATAGGTCCTTCGGCCCACAATGTTTTTGCTGATCTTGATGCTAAGATAAACTAATCTCATCTGCCTGCACATGATGCCTACTCCTCATGATCATCTTAGGAGTAAAAACCAGGAACTGCTGATGCTGATTTACAAAAAAATGTCAGAAAGTGCTGGAGTAACTCTGTGGGTCAGGCAGCATCTCTGGAGAAAGAGGATGGGTGAAAGTTGTTTCATTTACTGACATTAAGTAAAAATGGCAGCTACAGGAAGGATGTTGTTAAACTAGAAAGAGTGCAGAGTAGATTCATGATGACGTTGCCAAGACTTGTGGGGCCGAGCTATAGGGAGAGTTGGGCAAGCTAGGATTTTGTTCCTTGGAGCACAGGAGGCTGAGGGGTGATCTTACGTACGTGTATACAATCATGAGGGGAACAGATAGGGTGAATGTACAGAGTATTTTAGTCAGAGTACGGGAATCAAGAATCAGGCGACATAGGTTTTAGGTGAGAGGAGAAAGATTTAATAGGAACCTGAGGGCTAAGTTTTTCACTCAGAGGTGGGTATGAGGAACAAGCTGCCAGAGGAGGTAGTTGAGGCAGGTGCTATACCAAAATTTAAAAGACATACACGGATAGGAAAGATTTAGAGGGATATGGCTAAAAGCGGGACTCGTGTTGATGAGGCATCTTGGTTTGCATGGGCAAGTTGGGCTGAAGGTCAATGCATATTGATATTTTGACATAGACCATACATTGAATCCTTTGGTGAGGCAAAGATCTCAATCCCGCATAGTCTTACTCTACCACCTTCCAACAACTTCTGCTGCTCTCAGTATAAATCGCAATATACCAAGTCCACGTCCTTGTATATCTTACTCTGCCAGTGTATGATTGTACGGTACATCTTGCTCCTTCTGGTTTACATGCCGCCTTGCCCCTTTCCCTGCTGAATGACACTTTGACTGTGACTCTTTTGGCTGACAGTGATCTTTCTCCCTTGTGCCGCCCTAGTCCTGCGTGACGAGTTCCGCCAGGCGCCCAGTGATGTGGTGGTGGCGGCGGGGGAGCCCGCGGTGATGGAGTGCCTGCCACCGAGAGGGCACCCGGAACCAACCATCTCCTGGAAGAAAAGCAACGTCCACATTAGTGACAAGGAGGAGCGGATCACGGTGAGGACCCGGCATCACGGAACACCTGGGGCGGGAGGGAATGACAATTGGATTTGAGATCGGATTTTGAAATGCCAGTGAATTGTACTTTAGGCATAAGATTAGTCATTTTACATCAGTGTAACAGGGATTAAACCTGGTGAAGCTTTGTCCAGATCCAGATGGAAAAAACTATCTCTTGCCCCTTGTTCCCCAAGTTTCATTTCTGCAATGCCCATTGACATTTTGACAAAGGCCATTCTTTGAATCCCTTGGTGAGGCAATTACTTCAATCCCCCTTAGTCTTACCGTATCACCCGCCATCATTCTCTGCTCCCTTTATGTAAATGGCAATATACCACAGCATCTCAGTGTACCATGTCCTTGTATATCCTACTCTGCCAGTGTATGACAGTACTGTATATCTTGCCCCTTTCAGTTACCACACTTAAATATACTCTGGCCCGTCTAATTTTCCCTGCCCTTTCAGTATCCTGCCCCGTCATTGTAGCATCCTCCAATTTGTTGAAGAATGAGCCCGTCTTCTTTGCCCACGTGTGCCTGAGTACTTAATCTGAAGGAGGGTCTCGACCCGAAACGTCACCTATTCCTGTTCTCCAGAGCTGCCGCCTACCCCGCTGGGTTACCCCAGCATTTTGTGTCTATCTTCTGTGCCTGAGTACTTGGTGTATCTCATGGGAAACGTCGGTATGGGAGATGTTGACCTTGCCTGCTCTTCTAGATCCGAGGGGGAAAGCTGATGATCTCAAACACGAGGAAGTCTGACGCTGGCATCTACATCTGTGTAGCCACCAACATGGTGGGAGAAAGGGACAGTGAGCCGGCAGAATTGGTCGTGTTTGGTAAGTGAGGCCCCAAGGGTCTTTATTGTGTTGGGATGAAGGCTCTGTTCCTGTGATGCACCGTTCTAAGTGAGGTTTTTGTGACGTTTGTTGCTTTATGTTGCTGAACATCTCACGGTGACGAGCCTGATGAGGAGTTACTCCCAGAGCCATTTCCGCTGACTGGTTAGCATGCAACAAAAGCTTTACACTATATCACGGTATACATGCCAATAAACTAAACTGAAACTTAGCTCAGTCAACGCTGCCTTCTCCCCCACAGCACAAGCTCAACATCCAGTTCCATAGATATAGACAATTCAAAATGTGTTGCCTGAGTGGTTAACTGTGACTTTCTGTGATGCTTAGCTTTTCACACATGTGGAGAACAGCTGTCCTGAACAAGAACACTCTCTTCCAAATCCAGACCCTCTCCAATTATGGGCCCATTTTGTCTGTAAGCCTCAAAGCCAAAGCTAGCATTGTCTTATAAAAGGCTCTAACCGTAAACAAATGTAATGGCAAAGGCTGTTCACTCACCAATCTTATCAAAATTGTTAAGTTTTACCTTTTTTTCTTTTCCTATGGTTGTGCTTTTTCTCTCATGGCACAAGCTATGATTCCTGGCTAAAGTGGACAGCGTTCAAAATCTTGCTCACTTTGCAATGACTGTTGAGAGGGTATTTGGATGTGCGGGAGAGGGAGATATCGATTTTCCATTTTGCACAATATCCTTTCAACATACCCCTCTTCACATGGGGCAGCCAACTGTGAGGAGAACCCTTTGTAAAGGGTCGTTGTAGCACACTCCAATTTGTTGAATTTGTAAAATTGTCCCTAGTGTACATAGGGAAGTGTTAATGTGAAGGTATCGCTACTTGGTGCAGGCTCGGTGGGCCGAAGGGCCTGTTTCCATGCTGTATCTCTGAAACTCTGCAAAAGCATCGCAAATGAGTTGCCAAAATTACACGGAGCAAGCTCCCACCCAAATGGTGGAGTGTTGCCTGGTTTGTTGTTTGGTTGCTATTTTTGTTGAGCTTTCTCTTCCTTGTAACCCTTCTCATCTTGCCCATGTATAACCCCACAGAGCGGCCCACCTTCATCAAACGTCCTGTAAACCAGGTGGTGCTGGCAGATGACACCGTGGATTTCCATTGCGAGGTCCATGGAGATCCCATGCCGACCACCCGTTGGCGCAAGGAGGAGGGAGAGCTGCCGCGAGAAAGGTAGGCAATAAAAGTATTTGAATCTTCATTACGTTGTGTTGCTCAGTTAAAATGTCAGTGAAGCTCTGACTACCTGGCCTACCCCATTACAATTGAATGCCATGATCTTTGTTGGAACGAGTTGCAGTAAGAACTATTACAGTATTGAATACACCCATGTGAAGAGCTTTAAACTGTAGTGGGATTGGGAACTGATTCAAGAAGCATTGAATGGGTTCAGTTATATGGTATATGGGTTCATAGGGACATCCCTGCACATTGGTGCTGATCTCCAATAGAAGAAGTGGCTCAACATCGGGAGAGGGAGGAAAAGGATCTTATTCCAGATCATTAAAGAGTCCCCTCACTGAATGCTAGGTTTAGGATCTGACTTTATAAGATCCAATGTCCTCCTTTCGTCCAATCTGTTGATGCCCATTGTATGAGATTGACACCTGAACCTGATGGGAAGGAATTAGAATCTTCACTCTGATATAAATAAGCACTTTCGAAACAGAAAAGAGAGGAGAGGAGAAATTTGGGGAAATAAATGAAATGGTCACCTCGATGTCATGTGATAATACAAAGATGACCAATAGTCACCTTAGACCATTTTACATATCTCTCGGTTCAATAGAAATAGGGGCGGCACTGTGGTGCAGCGGTAGAGTTGCTGCCTTACAGCGCCAGAGACCCGGGCTTGACCCTGACTACGGGTGCTGTCCGTATTGTTTGCTTGTTCTCCCTGTGGCCACATGGGCTTTCTCCGGCTGCTCCAGTTTCATCCTACATTCCAAAGATACGCAGTTTTGTGGATGAATTGGCTTCTGTGAATTGCACCTGGTGTGTAGGTTAGAACAAGTGTACCAGTGATCATTGGTCGGCATGGACTCGATGGGTCGAAGAGCCTGTTTCCACACCAAACTAAAACTAAAATTAAATGAAAAGATAAAAAGATATTGGAGCAGGGTAGAGAGATTTCATTGCAGCTGAGACTTGCACTATGGTAGGCCTGAATTTTAAAGTAGACTTGAAATGGCTGTATCTCTATATTAAACTATACTAAACGGAGTAAAGATTGGGGGAGATGTAACATGGGCCATTGATTCACTAATGGATATTTCACAATACCGCAGAAGATAAAGTTACCTGAGATGAACGATTCAACTCAGTGAACTTGTGTGAGTGACTCTTACTTTGCATCAAGGAACACAGGGAACAAAAAGAGTCTTTCTGTCTCCTTCAGATTTGAGATTCAGTCTGACAACAGCTTGCGGCTGGCACGAGTCGGCAGCGATGACGAAGGAACGTACACCTGTATTGCAGAGAACAGTGTGGGTAAAGTTGAATTCTCGGGAACCCTGACTGTACACGGTAAGGACCTCTGGATTACCTTTCTGAACTGAAGATGACGTGTTTATTTTGTAAAATAATTCCATTGGACTGGGCGGTAATCCCATCATTCAACCTTTGTGGCAGAACCACTTCACAGATGCAAGGCAAGGAAATATGGGATCACCTGATTCAGATTTAACTTGAGTATGTTGATTAACCAGTACAGGAGGAAACGTATGTACCTGGAGATTTTGACTATTGATTTGTGAGCTTTTGCAGTGAATGCCAGTTGGCAATTTAATCTTTGCCAGGTTATCACAATGAAAACTGACTCTATCTTTACAAAATCACATATTCTGTAGGACCTTTTAGGGTGCGTTTAGTTGTCCTGGGCCGGGCAGCAGCAATTGTTAGAGAGGGAAGTTCTGTCTTTCTGTTAGGAGGGTAGATTAGGTTAGGGAGGTTCAGTTTAGGCACCAAATAATGGCTACAATACTCCTCATGGGGGGGGGGGGGGGGGGAACAGAGGCACAGATGATAGAGCCGCTGCCTTGCAGTTCCAAAAAACAGGGTTCAATTGTGACCTCTGGTGCTGTCTGTGAGGTGTTTGCACGTTCTGTGGTGTGGATGCTCCCATTTCCTCTTTTATCCCAATGACGTAGGGTTGGTTAATTGACCACTATATATTGCCCCTAGTGTGTAGTTGAGTGGTAGTTGATGAGAATGCGAGCAGAATAAAAAATGGGGATTAGGGTAGGATTAGTGAAAATGGGCAGCACGCTGGCACGGCCGTAGAGTTGTTGCCTTACAGCGCCAGACACCCGGGTCCCATCTCGACTACGGGTGTTGTCTATACAGAATTTGTACCTTCTCCCTGTGGCAGCGTGGGTTTTCTCCGAATGCTCCAGTTTCCAAAGACGTGAAGGTTTATAGGTTAATTGGCTTTGTTAAAATTGTAGCTTGTCCCTAGTGTATAGGATAGCGCTCGTGTATGGGTGATCGCTGTTCGGCGCGGGCTCACTGGGCTAAATGGCCTGTTTCCGTGTTGTATTTCTAAAGCCTAATATGTGGATGCTCCCATTTCCTCCCATATTCCAAAGACATATGGGTCAATAAATTAATTGCCTCTAGTGTGTAGGTGAGTGGTAAAGTCACGGGGCACCTGATGAGATCATGATCAGAGCAAAGAATAGGATTAAGGTGGGATTAGTGGAAATGGGTAGTTGGTGGTCAGAGTAGAATGAGTGCGCTAAGGAGCCTATTTCTGTGCTGCATTTCTCTACAATTCTGTATACTGTACAAGCAACTGAGGCTGACTGATGGAATCACTTTCCCAGAAAGATGGAAGGTTTGTTTATGACTTTGTACAGTCATGTCGAGTGTGCTCGTAACACAATTTTCCAACTTGTCTGCTTTTAGTTTTCATTGAAATCAATTTTAAAACAATCATTCTCCAGTTTCTTCTTGTTTGGAATTGAAATGATGAACATATAACAAAAATTATCTCGATTAAACACCACTCACTGCACACCGTGAAATTGAATTTTTTCACTGATATAGGAGGGATGTGAAAATTACTTTCTGGCGTGTGTGACTCCAGGGTGATTTTAACTGTAAATGGAAAAGGTTTACTGGTGCCTGGCAGGAGGTTGAGTCTCTAAGTGGGTCAGTTGCAATCACTTCCAGAGTTCATTCCTTCCTAAATGTCCCCCTTTTGTGCCACGGACAATGCCTGGGAGTTTATCTCTTTCATTTTATGTTCGGTGGAGAGTGAAATGCAATACCCACACGAATCGGAGCTCAAAATTACCAATGAACCTTTCTCCGCTAAAATGTGCAGCCATGACAGATAAAGAGATGCTTCAGTGATTTTCCAGGTCTGATTGATTGTCACTCTCTGAAGACCTTCTGCCTCAATGTTGGTGGAAAGAAAAATGAAGGCTAAAAATGGACACTCTAAATAATGAAGCAAGGTTTTATCATCTAGCTTAGTTCACAATTTGAAATGGATTCTTTTCTTAAATGAATACTGGAGGATTTGGACGTCACCAGCAAGGCCAGTATTTATTGTCTAACTCTCGTTGCTTTGACATAGTGGTGAGTCATCCTGAACTTTTGCAGTGTTCTCAGCTATTTGGGAGGTTTTCCAGGACTCCTGCAGGTTCCAGAAGGAACATTACCCACGGCAGAGTTAGTGGGGTTTAGAAGTAGTAGCATTCCTTGTAGAGGAAGGACAATTTACATTTTGGAGGTTTTAGTTTCTGTTTGAGTAGAAGATGAAGGTGGAGATTGATTCCTGTTTAACCAAGAGCTGTGTTAATCACTGACAAATCGATCATTGTTATTGAGTGCATGGTAGTGAGTAGTGAATTAGAATATAATCCAGATGTCTTGAGTTCAAATCCTTGAGCACAGTTTAATAAACCTAGACTGATAGAACATAGAAAAGCACAGCAGAGGAACAGGCCCTTCAGCCCGCAATCCACATGATGCCAAAATAAAGTAATCTCATCTGCCTGCATGTGATCCACATCATTCCATTCCCTGCATAACCACGTGCCTATCCAAAGGCCTCTTAAATATCAGTCATATCTGCCTGCATTACCCACCTTGGCAGAAGGTTTCAGGCACCCACCACGCTCTGGAAAAAATATACTTGCCCTGCATATCCCCTTTAAACTTTGCCCATCAGATATCAGAAACAAATGTCTGTGAAATATCTTCAGGGCAGCACGGTGGTGCAGCCGTAGACTTGCTGCTTACAGCACCTGAGACCCGGGTTTGATCCAGACTATGGGTGCTGTCTGTACAGCGTTGGTACATTCTCCCCTTGACCACACGGGTTTTCCTCTCACACTCCAAAGATGTACAATTTTTCTAGGTTAATTGGGTTCAGTAAAATTGTAAATTGTTCCCCATGTGTAGGATAGTGCTAGTGTACGGGAATCGCTGGTTGGCATGGACCCGATGAACCAAAACAAGGGCCTGTTTCCACTGTGTCGAAACTAAAACAAATTCTTCAGGACTAAAATCCACCGGTTTACAAATGTGTGTTTACTCAACGTCAGCTAATAGCTATGCAAGGCTTACAAACAGCAACCAAGTGCTGAGAAGTAGTAACTAATGAACAAGCTTAACTGGGCTGATGAATTCATTGCTCGGTGCAATTGGATCATGCCGATCTGGTTCAATCCATGATCTTTCCTGAGCTGAGCTCAATATACCCAATAATAGGTGTTAGAATTAGAGTGATCTCTTCTGTGCCAAAGCAGTTTAAACTAACCAGGATTTCTGCATCCGATTAGCCTCTTACTGCTATTGTTATGGTACTTCTGACTAGTTCAAGAGTGTGGGATTAGATTACATCATGGGGTCTAAGCAAAAATAGAAAAAGTAGAATGAGCCAAACCACAAAATCCCCACATTATATCAGTGTTAAACTCAGATGGTGGTGAATCTTGATAAATGTTGAAACAATCAGACAGGAAATATTCCATGGGGTCTGGGTTGCTATCAATTGCAGATAAAACCAGCCCAGTCATAAATCACAGTAACACAACCCATGAACCAGCCGATAGTGATTAAATGTGAAGATAATGATTACAAATACATTGTTCATGACAAATGTATATTCAGTGCTGTTTAGTAGTGATTTGGCTCCTCTTTTAGCGATATTGGGGTAACAATAAATTATCTTTATGTCGACTCTTTAAAATCACAAGATTCTTCAGAGGAGCATTACTAGACAAAAACTGATGGAGTCAAAGAAAGGGCCATTAGGGCCGGCGACCAAAGGCCAGAGTTTGACTCTGGAGGTCGATTGGCTTTCATTATTTTTCCTTTTGTTAAAATTCTGTGGCATTGATGAATCTCACGTCGATCCTTATGCACCAGCCCTAACTCCCCTGCAAGGGAAATCTTTGCACAATGGAATGGCTTTCTGGACCATTTCAGAGGGTATTAAGAATCAAAACGATATCATAGGAAAAGGCACAAGTGTCAGACACATTGAAGAGGTTGGTGTTCAGGGTAACTGGGTTTTTTTTTCAAGAAACGTCAGCTTTCAAGATCATTTATTAATTACTCATGGCAAATCCAATTTCAGCTCTTATCATTGTGAGATTGAAGCTCTTAATCTCTGGGCTGGAGTCTGAATTATTCCCATGACCTTACATTCCCTGTTGATCACCATGCCTTGGGAATATTTATCAGAAGGGAGTTGTCTACATGGATCTTACAGGTACCATATCTTCTGTGGAAGACTAGTTAGCAGAAACACAAGCATGTAGATGTTCAGGCACAACCAATTGGTGGGGAACTTTGGACCATCTTTGGGTTGGGACCTGTTCCGTGTAAATCATTGTCGACCTATAGCATCAAACTAATAACTCCAGGCCAAAATTGAAAGTATTAACGTATCTAGATCAAGCAAATGCACATTCCATACAATATATTCGTCCAGATTAATCCTAATTCGAGAAATACTCAACTACTGATATCAATTAATAAAAAGAGCAGATGCCGCCCCCTTTATGTTCCATAAGTGTACAATTCAGAATATTTCAGCTAGTTAGTTCATAAACAAAAAAAATAATATTTCTCCAAACAATAGTTTAAAATTCCGATTCAAATACTTAATAACTTTGCCCCAAAGTTATCCAAGACGCCCCATGGTAATCTTCAGCATTGAAAGGTTTTGGTTACATAACATGCTGGAAATAGTCAACAGGTGATCTGGAAATAGTCGACAGCATCTGTGGAAAGCAACAATTAACCGTGAGCAACACATTGCACAAAGAAGCTGAATCTGATTTTAACTGTTCCACAACTGCGACACTTAGATCATCTGGTCTCGTTCTATCAGAGACGTTTCCTTGTTTTCTAATCTATTTTAGCTATTTCAGAGCGGCTAGTACCGTGTTTTAACTCTCAGCTTTCGACAATGTTAGGGGTTTAGTACAGAATGTTCTCGCCAATCCCAACTCCACATCCCACATCTAGGCTGGGCAGGCAAGGGCAGAGTGTGAGTCATTGTTAAGACATCATGGTTGAGGGGGGAACCTCATCGAAACAACCAGAATAGTGAAAGGCTTGGATAGAGCGGATGTAGAGAGGATGTATCCATTAGTGGGAGAGTCTAGAACCAGAGGTCATAGCCTCAGAATTAAAGGATGCTCATTCAGGAAGGAGATGAGGAGACATTTCTGCAGTCAGAGGGTGGTGAATCTGTGGAATTCTAGTCAGTGGATATTTTTTAAGGCAGAGATAGATAGATTCTTGATTAGTACAGGTGTCAGAGGTTATGGGGAGAAGGCAGGAGAATGAGGTTAAGAGGGAGAGATAGATCAGCCATGTTTGAATGACCGAGTAAACGATAGGCCGAATAGCCTAATTCTCCTCCTATTCCTGATGACCTTAAGACAGGACTCTGAACTCACTTTCTAAGCACACAAATCAAGACCGCTGGCTGACCAGGCACCAGTAGAACCAAGGCTTTACAGAAGTCAATCTCTTCGAATGGAGAAGGGGACAAATTAGTAAAAGAAATGTGGGAACATGGCAGACTGTGGCCAGTGATGGGGTAAGTGGTCAGATGGATAGCTGGGGGAAGGAGTGACTTGCTGCCTTTTTAACACCACACCTATAGCTCTTGGAATGGTGAATATTGCTCCACATGCAAAGTTATAAAAGCATAAATTTATTTGATTGTTATATTATGCAGCGCTATGAATATAATGTGTCATGGCCAGCAATAAGGATATAATAAATATCCACAGATAATGGGAGCAACTCAATTACTCATGAGCGCAGAAGACATGAGTGAATTACACTCAGCCTGACTTGAGAAGATACTCATTACATTCTAAGTGCAACCATTGACATGTTCTTTATGTATTTGTAAAACAAAATGATGACATGTCTTAATGCAAGTGGAATGTGGCCGTGAGTCACTGCAAAGTGATGGCAATTAAATTGTAATGATGACTTTGCATTTCTCTCCATGCTGTGTCGGGGCCCGATGATTTGATGCAGCGTTTGGCACTTATCACATCCGAATTAATCGAAGGCAAAATATCGTGGGATGCATGAAATTCCGCAGAATCTGAGATTTAATTGGTTTGGTCATCTGGGCAGATCTAACCGCTAATGACTGCAACAAATCATTTGCCCCCTTATCAATAGCTGAAGTTAACATTTCCTGCTGTTTCTCACTTTTAAACTGACATTGATGCTACCATTGTGTATGAGTTCATTCATGAATTTTCCTTAACATCTCATGTTTTGTTTTATTTTTTTTTCTTTGTTTCAGTTGGTCCATTCAGTAAGTATTCATTTCACCTCATTTACTATCTGCTGCATGCTGGGTTAGGTGGAGGTTTGTGGAGGAATGGTTTCAATTGAAGCAAGCCTTAAACTTTCAGCTGAGCCTTCTTCCGCCAAAGCTTGCTGTTGTCGGGTGAAAGAAAGCTCCGTGCGAATATACAGAATGGTCAAGATCCAATTCCTTGGGAAAGACGTGTCATTTTTCCATAACCTCATCCATACTTACATGAGGCGAAACATTAACTCACTGGGAGAGGCTGTCAGTGTTGAGTCGCTCTTTGCTGATACCACGTTGTCTGTCGCTGCATGGTGAAGTACATAGATGACATCAGTATCACCAAAGCTGCCTTGTAAATAAGCAAAGTTTGACCAGGACATGAAAAGTTTTCTGTCACTAGTCAGGGGTGGCACGGTGGCACAGCGGTAGAGTCACTGCCTTACAATGCCAGGGACCCGGGTTCGATCCTGACTATGGGTACAGTCTGTGCGGAGTTAGTACATTCTCCCTGCGACCAGGTTGGTTTTCTCTGGGTGCTCCGTTTTCCACCCACACTCTGAAGACCTACTGTAGGATCATTGGCTTTGGTAAAAAAAAAAGTAAATTGACCCTAGTGTGTAGGACAGTGCTAGTCTGAGGGGGATCGATGGTCAGCGCGGACTTAGTGGGCCGAAGGGCCTGTTTCCTAATCGCCCTGAGCCTGTATCTCTAAACTAGACTAAATTAAATTAGTGAAGGAGATACATACCGGGAGATTGATGCAACTGCAGGAGTTCCATGTACCTCACTTCCCATGAGTGGAGAACATAGTGGATAAGATGTTGGGAAATTGTACGATGTGTGACATGTATGAGATTGGCATCAACAGCCACAAATCTGATTTTGTGACAATTCAGACAATGAAGTAACATCAAGAGTTTATTTGTGTGGTAGTCCTGCTGTGTAATAACAGATGATGTCTCTTTTAGGAAATACCTTTAAAGAGCAAGAACTATTGCCAGGTCTGTAACAGGCCTTAGATAGACATAAAGTGCTGGTGTACCTCAGAGGATCAGGCAGCGTCTCTGGAGGAAAAAGGATGGGTGACATTTTGGGTCGGGACCCTTCTTCAAACTTGACCTGAAACGTCGCCCATCCTTTTTCTCCAGAAATGCTGCCTGATCCGCTGAGTTACACCAGCACTTTATGCCTATCTTTGGTATAAACCAGCGCCTGCAGTCTTTAAAACATTTCTACACTCTGTAACAGGCCCTGGTTTTAGTTAATAGCTCTTTTTTACCAGTCTGTGCATTGCAGGGTTGATCATCACCTCTGTACTGTCCTGGTAGGACAGGATTGGGTTTAGTTGCCGCAACATCATTCCATCACCAACCACTCTTTGTTGTGGCTGGTAGTGGCTGGGAGCAGCAGTCACTGTCAATAGCACAAACAAAATTGAGCGGTGGAAGGAGATCAAGGGAAGAATATAATAGCAGACAGGAGAACATAATGATTGGTGAATAACTTATTGTTACTACATATTGTGAAGGGTTTAAATGGGGTGCAATTCCTCAAAAGTGTTTAGGAGATTTTTCTTAAGCAGAATGTAAAGGCCCCCACATGTGAGAGGGCAACGCTGTATCTAGTATTGGGAAATTGGGAAAGGCAAGTTAATGAAATGTTTGTGGAGGAGCCTTTTGGGAACAGTGACTACAGTTCGATTGGGTTTAAGATAGTTATGGATCGGGATGGAGTGGGTCCACGTGTTTAAAATGCTCAACTGGGGTAAGGCCAACTTTGAGGGCATTAGAGAAGGTCTAGCTCAAGTTGACTGGAGCAGGTTATTTGAGGGGAAAGGAACATCGGCCAAGTGGGATGTTGTTAAAAGTGTGTTGATGAAAGCTCAAGATGTGTGTGAAGGGCAAAGCTGGAAAACGTAAGGAAGCTTGGCTGACGAGGGAAATTGAGACGTTGGTCAAAAACAAGGATACATGGGACAGGTATAGGCAGCTGGGATCAAGTGCATCCCTGGAGGAGTTTCAGGAGCTAAGGAGTGAATTGAAAAAGGGATCAGAAGGGCAAAAAGGGGCCAGGAGATAGCTCTGGGTGATGGTGAAAGGTTGCTTCTCAGACTGGAGGCCTGTGACTAGTGGGGTGCCTCAGGGTTCAGTGCTGTTTGTCATCTACATCAATGATTTGGATGAGAACATACAGGGCAAGATTAGCAAGTTTGCTGATGATACAAAAGTGAGTGGTTTTGCAGATAGTGAAGATGGTTGTGAAAGATTGCAGCAGGATCTGGATTGATTGGCCAGGTGAGCATTGGAATGGTTGATGGAATTTAATACAGAGAAGTGTGAGGTGTTACATTTTGGGATGTTGAACAAGGACAGGACCTACTGTACACAGTAAATGGTAGGCCTCTGGGTAGTTTTGTAGAGCAGAGGGATCTAGGAGTACAGGTGCATGGTTCCTTGAAGGTCGAGTCACAGGTGGATAAGATGATCAAAAAGGCTTTTGGTACTTTGGACTTCATCAGTCAGAGTATTGAGTATGGAAGTTGGGAGGTCATGTTGCAGTTGTATAAGATGTTGGTGAGACCCCATTTAGAAATTGTTTACAGTTCTAGCCACCATGTTATAGGAAAGATATTGTCAAGCTTGAAAGGGTTTAGAAAATATTTACGAGGATGTTGTCAGGACTAGAGGGTGTGAGCTATAGGGAAAGGTTGAGTAGGCTGGGTCTATATTCCATGGAGCGCAGGAGGATGAGGCGCGATCTTGTAGAGGTGTACAAAATCATGAGAGGAATAGATCGGGTCTTTTGCCCAGAATAGGGGAATCTAGGACCAGAGGACATAGGTTCAAGGTGAAGATTTAATAGGAATCTGAGGGGTAACTTTTTCACACAAATGGTGGTGGGTGTATGGAACAAGCTGCCAGAAGAGGTTATTGAGGCAGGGACTGTCCCATCGTTTAAGAAACAGTTAGATAGGTACATGGATAGGATAGGTTTGGAGGGGTATGGACCAAATGCAGGCAGGCGGGACTAGTGTAGCTGGGACATGTTGGCCGGTGTGGGCAAGTTGGGCCGAAGGGCCTGTTTCCACACTGTATCACTATGACTCTAGGACTACACAGGAAGTGCTGGCGAACCGTACTGCATGTCAAAAGAGCATGCTCAAAATATTAATGAGTTAGTCCCTGTTGGGAAACTGGCTGGGGATGGATCCAAAAATAAACTAGTGTGTTATCAGTCTACCATCTAAAAGTCGGGCCGGAAATGTACTCAGCTGGGGGAAACTGGATTAAATGCTTAAAGGGGCCATGCCATTAAAATACAAATCACATTGGACATTACTGTTAGCAAAGAACGCTTGCCCTATTAACCGGCTTGTTTCATAACTGGAAGCCTGAAAGTGAACGGATCAAGGCAGTAGCACTAATAAAAATTGCAAGTAGTCATGGTCCAGAAACAAAATGAAAAAAGCAAGACATTCTCAGTGGGTTTAATGTTTTGGCTATATTTTTTTTCTCTGCGGTCTTATTCCTCTTTACAGGCTGTGACAGAGTCACTGGTTTGTTTCCAACATCCTTCCCTTCGAGGATCACTACCTTTTATGTGTAAAAGGCATATCTCCTTTTTATAATCATCGTAAATTTGATCAAACTGGTTGCAAAGTTAGGTGGCAGGGATCTGATAGTGGGTGTCCACTATAATCTCAGTGCACCTAATTAATGGCTCAGACTTTCATAAGGGGGGGAGGAGGGGGTGAGCTGGGTCTCTCTACGAAGGAGGCAAAACCTCTCGACTGGATGAAGGATTGCTGCATTGTGGAAATGGGCTTTCTGGTGGAAAGGCAGGGAGAGTCATGGTCATGTTTTCATTGAAGAATTAATGCCTCTTGACTGCTTCACCCTCTCAAGCAAAAGGCACAGAGCGGAGAGTGAAGGCAGGAGAGAATCTGACTCAGATTGAACCCTTTCATCAGCTCTTATGCTCACTTTTAAATTTACAGTCAAGCTTTAATGCTGCAGAAGGAAACAGTCAATAATTAGTTAATTTAAAACCATTCAACTATATTTCATCCCAAGTTGGTTCCAAATAGCAGTGCCTAATAGGAGCATTCAAACCATCTGCAAGTTCTTTAATCCTGACTAATGATCTTCAGAGTACTTCTATACGTTTGTGAAAAAAAAATAACCACAGAGTTTTACGTTATCGGTGCATTAAAGGTGGTGAATGGGCCTGGTTGACTCATGTGGAAAATTGCTCCATTACAGTCAAATTATCAGGGCAAGGAACAGTGATTCTCAAACTCCTTGCACTGGCAAACCCACTCCACCCCACCCCACATGGCCAGTGCCAGAGTGCAACCTGACTGACCCAGGGACTACCACAGGTCACAAGTAGTGCGGCTGCCGGCAGGACATAAATAGAGACAACACAGCTCACCCCCTCCATGACACGCTGGTCAACCCTGAGGAGCACCTTCGGCAACAGACAGGTTCTACAAAGATGCAGCACAGAACACCACAGGCATTGTCCCTATGGCAATCAAACTGTGCAACTCCTCCCCCTTCTGTCGTGGGGTAGACTGACTTCCCTTCCCCTCCCCCCCCCCCCCTCCCCAATCTATGCACATCCCCAATCCTGGACTTTACACTTATCACTTTAAATTCATGTTTTGTGTAGCTTGTTGTGTTTATGACTGTTGGTAGACCAATTTCCCTCCCGGGATGAATAAAGTTCTATCGTACCATATCGTAAATGCACCTCTCCTGGATATCTGCATCTCTGCACCTTGTGCTATGCAGGAAGAGCATCACCCAACACCATCTCTACACAGTGGCTGCCTGCCTGCCTGATCCGCTGAGTTACTCCAGTTTTTTGTGCCTATCTTCAGTGTTAAACCAGTATCTGCAGTTCCTTCCCACACAGTCTACCATAATGAATTTAAATGAAAAAAGTTTAGTTTAATATCACGTGTACCGAGGTACAGCGAAAAGCTTTTGTTGTGTGCTAACCAGTCAGTGGAAAGACAATACATGACTCCAATCGAGCTATTACAGTGCACATGATACATGATAAGGGAATGACGTTTAGTGCAATGTAAAGCCAGCAAAGACCGATCAAAGATAGTCTGAGGTAGATAAAAATGCTGGAGAAACTCAGCAGGTGTGGCAGCATCTATGGAGCAAAGGAATAAGTGATGTTTTGGGTCGAGACCCTTCTTCAGACTGAAGAAGGGTCTCGACCCGAAACGTCACCTATTCCTTAACTCCAAAGATGCTGCCTCACCCGCTGAAGGGTCTCTCCCACTTTCACAACCTAATTCATGACCTTTTCTACTCGTGGAGTAGTAGGGTGACCGGAGTGGAGGAGGGGGTAGGGGGGAAGAAAGGGAATGCAGGGATTACTTGAAATTAGAGAAATCAACGTTCATACTGCTGGGTTGTAATGTCTATGGAATTTGAGGCATTTTAAGCTGGAGCTGGAGATAGCATCAACCATGTTGCAGTTTGCCATCCCTAAGGAAGACCATGGATTCTCTCAATTCCAAGAGAGCAAAGCTCTTGAGAGACAGCAGCAGAGGGACCAAGGTTGTCGGGACTATGGGTGTCGCATAGTGCAGGGTGTCACTGATTACACCCACATTACACGAGATACCTCAGGTTTCACTTAGAGATTTACCACAGCCAAAAGACTTCATTCCCTCTCTGTCCATCTCCTGTGTGATATATTTCGCAACTTGGTGCAAATTAAAGCCTTGTATCGAGGCTGCGATCTTGATGCTTTCATTCTGCACTAATTCCCTGCTTCATTTTCACTGGAAACTCCATGACAAATAAATGGATAATTACTTGCCCGACTGCTGAGCCTATGGACCCAAGACTGGTGCGTAACACATCAGAACAATACGCCTAAATGAATGCCATACTGCGGCTCACAGCCTGACACAACACACACCACTGGTTTGTGTGGGAAGAAACTTCAGATGCTGCTTTATACCGAGGACAGACACAAAATGGCGGAATAACTCAGCGAGCCAGGCAGCATCTCCAGAGAAAAATAATACGTGGCATTTTGGGTCTGAAAAAGGTTTCCAACCTGAAACGTTACTTGTTTCTTTTCTCCGGAGATGCTGCCTGACCCGCTGAGTTACTCCAGCATTTTGTGTCCCACACCACTGGTATACTCAGGTATATGCATCTGAAAATATGACGTTAGCGTTTCCCACAATCTGCAGCCTCCACCTCAAATTGGTGGTGAACTCCCTGCTCTCTCACGCAGGCCTTCAGGCAAGCTTGTTCATTCACCAGTCACTTCATTTCACACGTAGGAACAAAGGATTGCTGATGCTGGTTTATACCAAAGAAAGACAGAAGGTGATGGAGTGACTCAGTGGGTCAGGCAACAACTCTGCAGGAAGAGGATAGTAGAACCTTCTTCAAAGTAAAAGTAGAGGAGTGGGGGGGTGAAGAGTAACTGAAAGTAGGAGGCAGCTCTTCACACCCCCTCCCCCTACTTTTAGTCTGAAGAAGAGTCCCGACCCGAAACGTTGCGTATCATTTTCCTCCAGAGATACTCCCTGACCTGCTGTTACTCCAGCATTTTGTGTCGATATTTTATTCTGCATGCCCATTAGTTTTCTGTCGGCCTTCTTATCTGAGTCCACCTCTGGGTCCTCTGCAGCAGAGCTCTGATGTGAAGAACATGCCTCTGCTTTACACTTCTCCTTGGCTACAGACTATAAAGTCCAGTGGCTTGCCAAGAAGACTTACTGTCTCCTCAGGAGCATTATTGAATCATTGAATCACTGAGAGTAATCTCCAGGCAGTGATGGAGTCAGAGAGAGGCATAGAGTGATACAGTGTGGAAACAGGCCCTTCGGCCCAACTTGCCCACACCGGCCAACAATGTCCCTGCTACACTAGTCTCACCTGCTTGTGCTTGGTCCATATCCCTCCAAACTTGTCCTATCCACGTGCCTGTCTAAATGTTTCTTAAACATTGGGGGAGTCCCAGCCTCAACTACCTCCTCTGGCAGCTTGTTCCATCCACCCACCCACCTCCTTTTGTGTGAAAAAGTTACGCTTCATATTCCTATTAAATCTTTTCCCCTTCACCTGGAACCTATGTCCTCTGGTCCTCGATTCCCCTACTCTGGGCAAGAGATTCTGTGCATCTACCCAATCTATTCTCAGTTGTCTCCAATAGTATTGGTTGGTCTGGTAGTACCCATGACATGCACACCTTGGGATAACATGATCTAATTAGCTGGGACTGTTTTGAAGGAGCAATTCCCATGAACTCTTCCCATGCTTGGTTGACAAAGAAATTGGTAAAGGCAGTGTTAAGGTGACTGGAAGTATCGAGTCAAATTTCAAGAGTACAAGAGTTTAAGAATTTAAATGGCAATGAATGGCATGGCATGAAGCTACATGGCTAACCAATTTTCAGATGAGAAATCCTTAAACAGAAACAGTGCTAACTGAATGAATTCCTCGGATAAGAGCTTGTTCTGCCTCAATTTAGCATTCAGTAAACCCACTGCTATTTGTGGCTCCCTATTCATCTGCCTCTGTTTTTCTGTCTTAGATCTGGTGATTCCCTGCCAAGACCCACGCATCTCATGATGCCGTTAGCTGCAATGGCGGAGCAATAATTAGAAGGCCAGCAAAAAACATCCAGCTTAGTCCCACATGTGCACTCACTCAGGTTCATTGTTAACATTTGGAGATTAATATCTGGATTATCTGTCCAGGAAGCAGCTGGCAGCCTTCTGGAAGAATTCTCAGCAAGGCCTTTTATGAGTGAACCAGTTCAAAAGAGCACACAGGAAAAGCTCACTCAAAGTCTGGCAGAAGTCTAGTGTGGTCCTTCCTACTGTAGTGTTGCTCTTACTAATCCCAGAGAGGGATAGTCGGTCCCAGGTTTCCTCTCCTCAGAAAATTACCATTGCGGTGCCTTGACCTCAGCTGTCTTTCTTTCTGCCTTCATTAGACCATTAGACACATAGGAGCAGGATTAGGCCATTCGGCCCTTCGAGTCTGCTCTGCCTTCGATCACCTGATATATTTTCCCCGTTCAACCCCTCTCCTCATAACCTTTGACGCCGCCAGAGTTCCAATCATTAAATTTGATTTGTTCTGGGTATTTGATGAATGTTGGTCAGGCCTCACTCTGGTCTATTCTTCGTCGATGAGAGAAAGAACAAACGTGTATGTGGCACCTCATATCATCTCAGGATGCCCTAACATGCTTGCATATCTTTGAGGTGCTCCAGAATTTTGTGCCCATAATTCAAAGACAATTTGTGCAGCGCAAGGTCTCACCACACAAGTGAGGCAAATGACAACACGTTTTTATGGCCTACATGATAAATGGTTGGCAAAATCCTTTCTTTATTTTTATGGGAGCTTGAATGCTTGAGAGGGATGGAAGAACGTGGTGTAATATTGCATGTGAAAACTCAAATCCTTGAAATTGCAGTGCTCCACCAAAGTGTCGCATTAAGCCAAGTTTCTAGGATTGGGTTAGGATCTAATTCATGAACCAAACATGTTACAGCTGAACTAAGGCAGACACGTTGAGCGCATAGCATTTGGTGCTGCTGTCTCACAGCTCCAGTGAGCTGCTTCTTGCCCAACCTTGTGTTTTGTCTGTTTGGAGTTTGAATGTTCTCTCTGTGTGGATTTCCCCAGTCCACTGCAGTTTCCTCCAATATCCCAGGGACATGCTGGCGGGTTCATTGGCTGCTGTAAAGTTATGCCTGTGTGGCAAAAGAATCCAAAGGGGAGTTGATGGGCCTGTGAGAGAGAGTAGATTGCAGGGCCACAGAGGAATGAAAAGACAAGGAATAGAACAGCTTGCGTTGCTGGGTGCTGGAATGGACCTTGTGGGCTGTACCATCTTTTGTTTGTTGACTTTAAACTTTAGAGATACTGCGTGGAAACAGGCTCCATGGCCCACCAAGTCTGTATCGACCAGCAGTCACCCCATACACTAGCACACTATTCTACACACTTGTGACCATTTATAATTTACAGAAGCCAATTAATCTACAAACCTGTACGACTTCAAAGAGCACCCAGAGAAACCCCGCACGGTCACGAGGAGAATGTACAAACTGTGTTTAGATAGCACCCGTAGTAAGGATCATACCCTGACTCTGACACTGTGAGGCAGCAACTCTACCACTGCACCACTGTGCCACACAATCTTCTCACCACGTTCCGCTGTCTCAAGTGGTGGCGGTATAACCTTTTTTCTGTGCTCTTCAGAAGGCACGAAGGGTTAACACTGAAGCTCTTCCCCGGTACCACATGAAGTCCAGGCAGTACTGTAAAATTCTTATGGAGCTTCGCAGGGGGGATATTTGCCCTGACTGAAGGGTCAAGAACCTGAACCAGGGGTCACCGAAGCAGGATAAGGGTTTGTCTGTTTCGGATTGAGATGTTGGTGAATCATTGTAATTCTCACTGCTGGAAGCCTGTGGAGTCTCAGTCTGTGGTCATTTATACCAGGGATTTCCAGATAATAAGGCAGTTATGGGGATAGTGGAGAAGAGATTCAAAATTGTCCACAATCTTGATGCAGATATGTTCTAATGGACAGATGACCCACTGTTGCTCTTAGTTCTTATGGCCTGCATACTAGCAGTTAATTATAAACAAAAGATACAACAAAAGAGAAGCGAAACCTGCACAGCTTTTTGATCAAGTTTAGAGATTGATTGCGGTCCTGTCATATGTACCAGCAATGTAAAGCTGAGGCACTGGATGTGAGACACTGAGTTCAGCAGAGGAATGGAAGGCGTGGAGAAACATAGAAACATAGAAATTAGGTGCAGGAGTAGGCCATTCGGCCCTTCGAGCCTGCACCGCCATTCAATATGATCATGGCTGATCATCCAACTCAGTATCCCGTACCTGCCTTCTCTCCATACCCTCTGATCCCCTTAGCCACAAGGGCCACATCTAACTCCCTCTTAAATATAGCCAATGAACTGGCCTCGACTACCCTCTGTGGCAGGGAGTTCCAGAGATTCACCACTCTCTGTGTGAAAAAAGTTCTTCTCATCTCGGTTTTAAAGGATTTCCCCCTTATCCTTAAGCTGTGACCCCTTGTCCTGGACTTCCCCAACATCGGGAGCAATCTTCCTGCATCTAGCCTGTCCAACCCCTTAAGAATTTTGTAAGTTTTTATAAGATCCCCTCTCAATCTCCTAAATTCTAGAGCGTATAAACCAAGTCTATCCAGTCTTTCTTCATAAGACAGTCCTGACATCCCAGAAATCAGTCTGGTGAACCTTCTCTGCACTCCCTCTATGGCAATAATGTCCTTCCTCAGATTTGGAGACCAAAACTGTACGCAATACTCCAGGTGTGGTCTCACCAAGACCCTGTACAACTGCAGTAGAACCTCCCTGCTCCTATACGCAAATCCTTTTGCTATGAAAGCTAACATACCATTCGCTTTCTTCGCTGCCTGCTGCACCTGCATGCCCACTTTCAATGACTGGTGTACCATGACACCCAGGTCTCGCTGCATCTCCCCTTTTCCTAGTCGGCCACCATTTAGATAATAGTCTGCTTTCCTGTTTTTGCCACCAAAATGGATAACCTCACATTTATTTGGTTGGTACCTGACCTCTAGCTCATCTCTCTCTTCCGTGTTGTAAACCACAGGGGAGGGAACAGAGGCCCATGAGGAAGGAGTCATTGGCTGGCACACATTGAGGCCCATTATAGTCATACAGTACAGAAACAGGCCCTTTGCCCAAGTTGCCCATGCCAACCAAGATGCCCCATCTACACTAGTCCTATACCTCTGAACCTTTCCTATCCATGTACCTGTCCAAATGTCTTTTAACTATTGTTATAGTACTTGCCTCAACTACCTCTTTTGGTGGCTCATTCCACATACCCATCACCCTCTGTGTGGAAAAAGTTACCCCTCATCTTTCCCCTCTCACCTTAAACCTATATCCTGTGGTTCTTGATTCCCTTACTCTGGGTAAAATACTCTGCATTCACCCTATCTATTCTACTCATGATCTTATGCACCTCGGTAAGATCATCCCTCAGCCTCCTGCACTCCAAGGGGTAAAGTCCTAACCTGCCCAACTCTCTATAGCCCAGGCCCTCAAGATCTGGCTACATCTTTTTATTCGGAACAGAAAGCATGCTTTTGCACAGGGCACAGTCAGCACCCTCTGGATTTAACCAGGATAAACCCGGGGTGACCCAGGACACCAGACAGAGAGAACACTTCAGGAATTTTGTAGATGGCTGGACGCCTGTCCCGCGACCAGAAATGGGATGCATAACGGTGGCACAGTGTGCAGAGCGACACAGTAGTGCAGCGGTAGAGTTACTGCTTTACGACACAAGGGACCCGGGTTCAATCTGGACTACGGGTGTTGTCTGAACGGCAATTGTACGTTCTCTCCGTGATTGCGTAGGTTTCCCCCAGATTCCTCCCACATTCAAAAGACCTTCAGGTTTGTAGGTTAATTGGCCTCAGTAAAGATTGTAAATTGTGCCTGGCGTGTAAGACAGTGTAAGTGTTCGGGGATCGCTGGTCGGTGCCGACTCGGTGGGCCAAAGTGCCTGCTTCCACGCATATAACCTTAGCTAAAACTAAACTAAACTGCATTGGGGACAATAGGGAAAAATTGAAAGGAGGCCCCAATGAATAAGGGAACTAAACAACAGTACTTGTAAGCAGCAAAATCCTGACCTTTCTCAGCTCAGTCGGTTGCTCAAGGTCTGCCAGAATATTCATCCTAAAAGATTCAATCTGATCTGACAGCCCTGTCTGAATTCAAAGGGCATTCCTCCACGCGTCACCTTAATTTCCTGTCGCCCGTATTCTAATCTTCCTTATCATACTGTATTCATCTTTGACCAGAAACTGGAGGGTTTTTTTTTTTTTGTCGTTCCAACTCATTTTTCTTGCTCCTTTGAAGTGGAGATGGCTGCAAGACAGCGAGGAATATTGATGACCAGTGATTGTAATCTTCCAAATTGGCTTCTCATTAACACCTTATCAGTTCGGGAGGTAGTCTTAACATATTAAGGGGTATGGGAGTCAGGTGGGCATATTGACTGCTGACCCCTCATCACACTGACAGTGCCGCATTATTATTTGTAAAGTTTGTTAGAAGCACTCTTATATTGTGTGAATGTCTCTTGGGGAAGATAAGGCTTGAAATCACAGGATTGTCATCAGCTGTTGGCAAAGCTTTGTCAATGCCTGGGGTATTCTCACCTGGACTGATGGCTCAAATCTGAGTTCATCAGCAACAAAGATGAAACTGTGCAAAAAAGGAACTGCAGATGCTGGTTTATACCGTCGACACAAAATGCTGGGGTAACTCAGCGAGGTCAGGCAGCATCTCTGGAGAAAACAAAGAGGTGACAATTAGGGTTCCGATCTGAAACTTTACCTTTTCCTTTTCTGCAGAGATGCTGCCTGACCCGCTGAGTTACTCCAGCATTGTGTGGCGAACAATGATTAAACTGTTGGGCTTGCACTGCTGGAGTCAGTTTGTCTCTGGGACAGGGTGGGGATGCCCCAGAATTGGGCATCTGCGCCAGATTAAATGGCATTTTTCTGACTCCATTTTCAGAAATAAAGGCAGGTCAGGTAGCATCTAAAGAGAGAGAAATAGATGTTCTGGTTGACATAGAGCTGAAAAACATGTTGTTTCTGACCAGATATTCTGCCCCATCTGCGTAATATTAGATTTCCCACTTCTGCAGTATGTTTGTTTTTGCTACAAAACTGTCTATTGATGGGTGAAGCGCTTTGGACACATTAAGGGTTTGAAATACATTACAAATGCAGGTTTTCTTTTATAACAATGCCTGCAAATGAACTTTTGAAGAAATACAACTAACGATGTCTGTTATTTAATTCAGGAATAAATTAATAAGGAATAAAAATGTAGGGATTTTAATTTGGTGGATTGTGTAACCGCTTTGATAGTTCCATATATTTGTCTGCAAGGGCTCGTTACAAAAGTAGATAAATCTCCCATTTCAACTTTTGAAAGGGACAGGTAACTTTTCCACCTTCAGCACTCTTAATGCAAAGTTTATCTTGGGTGGGCAAGCATGTGAGATTCAGCACAGATGGGAGATTAAATATGAACACAATATAATTCATTCAAGTCACTGGCAGAATGTTTCAGACTCTTCTCCCTCTTGGTCCCGGTATAATTGCTTTTGCAGAGTGAGAGTTTGAAAGTACAGACACACAATTAGCATTTACCATACTGTTGCTTGGGGTGGCACAGTGGTAGAGTTGCTGCCTCACAGTGCCAGAGACCCTGGTTTGATCCTGACTATGGATGCTGTCTGTATGGAGTTTATACTTTCTCCCCGTGACCTTAGTTTAGTTTAGTTTAGAGATACAGCGCGGAAACAGGCCCTTCAGCTCACCGGGTCCGCGCTGACCAGCGATCCACACATATTAACACTATCCTACACCAACTAGGGACAATTCTTTTTTACATTTACCAAGCCAATTAACCTACAAATATGTACGTCTTTGGAATGTGGGAGGAATCCGAAGATCTCGGAGAAAACCCACACAGGACGTACAAACTCCATACAGACTGCACCCGTAGTCGGGATCGAACCTGGGTCTCCGGCGCTCCATTCACTGTAAGGCAGCAACTCTGCTGCTACGCCACCATGACCGACCTGCGTGGGTTTTCGCCGGGTGTTCTGGTTTCCTCCCACACTCCAAAGACATACAGGTTTGTAGGCTAATTGGCTTGGTATAAATGTAAATTGTCCCTGATGTGTGTAGGATAGTGTTAGTGTGCGGGGATTGCTGGTCGGCGCGGACTCGGTTGGCTGAAGGGCCTGTTTCTGTTCTGTATCTCTAAACTAAACTAAACTACAGAGTTGCACCTTGTGCTGAAAATACTAAGCCCTAAGGAACAAGCCAGCAGGCTACAACTGCAAGTATTAGCCTCAGCTCTGCTGCACATGAAGGAATGTGAGAAGGCTGCAAATGAAAGTCTGCCTCATATAGATTTCAATCAGTCAGGATACAGTCTGTCATCATTCCTCAACCACCTCAGCAGGGGGACGAAACTTTAAGACATTTTTGAAATGGATACAATTAGAAATGGAAAAGCAAAAACAAAACACAGGTGTTGGAAATCTGAAATAAAAGCAGAAATATTGTTCAGGTCAGCAACATCCGTGAAGGAAAAGAAACTCATCAATGTTTCTGGTCGATGGCATCTCATCAGAAACAAAAATGAATTAAGGCATTAAGTGTGAAGAAGAGTTCCAACCCTGAAATGGTCACCCATCCATGTTCTCCACAGATGCGGCCTGACCCGCTGAATTACTGCAGCATTTTGTGTCTAATCTTTGGAACAAAACCAGCATCCGCAGTTGCTCATTAATACATCGGCATTAAACATGTTTTAGGTTGCAGAGAAAGGGGAGACTTGGAAAAAACACAGGGAATGTCTGTGGTAGGTTGGTGACGGTTAGAAATATCTTGGTGTAGGCAAGATCTACAGACGCTGGTTTACACCGAAGATAGACACAAAATGCTGAAGTAACTCAGCAGGACAGGCAGCATCTCTGGAGAGAAGGAATGGGAGACGTTTCGGGTCGCGACCCTTCTTCAGGTCCATATTGATATTCTTGTCCAAGCCTAGGCATTTATGAGGCTAATATTTCCCTGCTTGAATCAGCGCAGAATTGAATGTGAGGCCTTGTTGCTGAGGGCCACTGTACATTGTACATGAATCTCCCCATCTGAAGGCTTACAGGCCGTATTTCTAGTTAACTGATATAATTGTCTTGGACTCCCATCTGCCTGCCACCATCTTTGACATAATGAATCTGCCTCGAAAACTATCAGCTATGTCCTCGGGTACTAATTTAGGTTTCAGGCACCAAGTAACGGAGGGATGTTAATTGTGCTTTGTAACCACACACAGCAATTTGATACCATCATTCACAGAGGGATTTGTTTTGTGTTGTGGGAGCTGCATTTCTGAATGCCCAGAGGATCTAGACTCAAGGAGGGACTATCTTCAAATCTATAGCTTCATTAACCCAAGGGCTCTGCCGATCAGCTTCACAATCTCACACCTGACACCGCTGCACATATCTCCTCTCCTCTCATTGCCTCTCAACTCTCACAGACAGATACTTATTGTTCGCTGTGCTCCTTACACAGCAGTGGGCAAGGGCAGGGCAGTGTCTGACAATCTGCTCCCTTTTTGCATCAACCAGCCACATTCTCGAGCGAACGATTAACTGGGGAGGGAAATAGAATGTGAACCCCGATGTCGTGGAGCAGCCATCAGTTGAGGAACGGTTGACAGAATCTCAAACTAACCCACTTTGAACTTCCAAAATGGATGGTCGCTCTAACAGTCAATCTTTTCATCCACACGGTTATGTCTGCTGCTAACTGGAAGGTCAATGAGATGCAAACTGTTAAATGTAGGCGGCATTTAAAGTATATTCACTGCAGGATTTGCCCTGAGGTATAAACACTGCTGTGCAAAAATATAAATGGCTTGTTGGAATCTTACTCCATTTGTTCCAGGCTAGTCCTAGCTAGCACTGTGCATTTCAGCTGTGTGCCATGCCCGACTCCTGCTCCCGCTTGACCTTGTGGTTACCCTTGGGTGCGTTTGCAGCTTCTTCTTCTGAGGCAGTCTCTCAACATGGCTCACCTCCTCTCCAATTTTATGGGTTTAATTCAGTTTAGTTTCGAGTTACAGCGCTGAAAAACAGGCCCTTCGGCCCACCGTGTCTGCGCCGACCAGCGATCGCCCCGCAGTCTCACTATCCTACACACACTCGGGACAATTTACAATTACACTAAGCCAGTTAACCGACAAACCTGTACATCGTTGGGAGTGTGGGCGGAAACCGGAGATCCCAAAGAAAACCCACACACTCCATACAGACAAGCACCCGTAGACAGGATCGAACCTGGGTCACTGGCGCTGTAAGGCAGCAACTCTACCGCTGCTCCACGCATGCCACCCAGGGTTCTGAATGACCGATAAGATAGCCACAGACAGATGCGGCAGGATATGGTTGACAGAGTTATGGTGGGTAGAGGGAGGTAGTATATGAAGTTGGTTGCTTCTCTGCCACTTACACAGGCAAAGGTCCATATATATGGCTTCGATGTTCTGAATATCATCCCAAACCTTTCTTCCCGCCTTGAGTGAACATGGTTCAGAGATTCTCAGGAGTTTGGGAGCAAGCTGCATTTTGTCAAAAAGGCTTTGAGTGCATTCTTGAATCTTTCTGCTGTCCTCCTGCTGACCTCCTCCCTGGCCAGATCTTGGACAGGGTTTGTTTCAGTACTGGTGTCAGGCACACATAGAATATGGAACAGTACAGCACAGGAACAGGTCCTTTGGCCCACAATGTCTGCACCAAACACAATGCCAAGTTAATGTAAACTCCTCTGCCTTCATGTGATCCATATCCCTACAGAGAGAGAGGCAAATGCCTGGAACACACTGTCGGGTGTTGGTGGAAGCAGATATGATAGTGGCATGTAAGATGCTTTTAGATAGGCAGATGGTTATGCAGGGAATGGAGGGATATGGATGAAATGTTTTACAAAGCTGCAACATGACTTCCTAACAGTTATAATGCTCTGACTGATGAAGGCAAGCATACGATGCCTTCTTTACCACTTTACGGCCTGTCCCACTGACGCAACTTTTCAGCGACTGTCTTCGACCTACAAGGTCGAGGGCACTCGCCTGAAAAACCTCGAGCTGGATCAACCATCAGCAATGAAACCGCGAGCCGGATCGACCATCTGCACACAAACACACACACACACATCGCAAAGCGGGGGCCAGGGAAAGCGGGGGAGCGCTGTCTGAAATTCACACCCGCAATGAACAGGAAGGTAAAAGACGGCTGGCACAGTAACAGTAAGTCCTCTAGAGAGCGTGGAGGGGGGGGGGGGGGAGGGAAGGGGAGAAGGAATGGAGACACTTTTAAGAAGCCAGACAACTTTTAATAAAGTTTAGCGGCCATTTAACATTACCGGTCGGTTTACTTACCTTTTTTTTCTCAACGAGCTTTACCTTCAACTATCTTCGATTACCTTCGACTACCTACGAGAGCATCACGACCTACTACGACCTACCTCGACTAAATCTACGATAAAAAAATATCGATTTTTTCCATGGCGACCTTTTTTTACTCGGGGGCATTTTTCAGCATGTTGAAAAAAACAAGAGAGTTACAAAGACCTCCCAGGACCTCGTGTCGACCATGCTGCGAGTATGAGTCGAGGGCAAACTCTTCTAAACTCGCAAATTAGGTCGCCGCAGTGGGACAGGCCATTAGAAATCTTCTTGTGTTGTCACTTTCAGAGATCTACAGACTTGGACCACAAGTTACCTCTGTACATTGACACTATTAATGGTCTTGCCATTGACTGCATACTCTCCCCTTACATTTGACCACACAAGTGCAGCACTTCACACTTGCTCAAACTAAACTCCATCTGTCATTTCTCCACCCATATCCGTAACTAATCTGAATCCTGAATAGGGGACGTTTCGGATCGAAGCCGTTCATCGGACTGAGTCTGATTGAGTCCTCAGACTGAAGAATAGAAAGGGACAAAGATAGAATGTAGGCGGAGACAGTGAGACTGGTGGGATAGTCTTCAGATAGCCCTTGCTTTCTCTCTCCATCCCCTTCCCCTTCCCAGTTCTCCCACTAGTCTTACTGTCTCCGCCTACATTCTATCTTTGTCCCACCCCCTCCCCTGACATCCCTCTGAAGAAGAATCTCAACCAAAAACATGGCCCATTCCTTTTCTCCGGTGATGCTGCCTGACTCGCTGAGTTACTCCAGCATCTTGTGTCAACATTCATAGGGCATTTGCAACCCACTTCTAGTCTTCTAGTTCTCGTTTCCCCTACTCTGGGTAAAAAGACTTGCGCATTCTCCCTATCTGTTCCCCTCATGATTTTATACACCTCCATCAGATCAGCCCTCAGCCTCTTGCACTCCAAGGAATAAAGTCCTAGACTGCCTAATGTCTGAGGTCTTATGATTTAAAAATTAAAACAAAGGCATCGTTTGCACACACAGGTAGACAAGAAAGATTCAGCGAGAGTATTTGAA